>NW_027278635.1:0-154706 GCF_030028105.1 Mobula birostris
CGAGTGAATCTCAGGTGGAGATGAGAGGGTGTACAGGAGAGAGATATACCAGCTGGTTGAGTGGATCTCAGGTGGAGATGACAGGGCGTATAGGAGAGAGATATACCGGATTGTTGAGTGGTTCTCAGGTGGAGATGAGAGGGCGTACAGGAGAGAGATATACCGGCTGGTTGAGTGAATCTCAGGTGGAAATGAGAGGCTGTACAGGAGAGAGATATACCGGCTGGTTGTCAGAATCTGAGAAGGAGATGAGAGGGTGTACAGGAGAGAGATATACCGGCTGCTTGAGTAAATCTCAGGTGGAGATGAGAGGGTGTACACGAGAGAGATATACCGGCTGCTTGTCGAAATCTCAGGTGGAGATGAGAGGGTGTACAGGAGAGAGATATACCGGCTGCTGAGTGAATCTCAGGTGGAGATGAGAGTCTGTACAGGAGAGAGATATACCGGCTTGTTGTCAGAATCACAGGTTGAGATGACAGGGTGTACAGCAGACAGATATAGTGGCTGGTTGAGTGAATCTCAGGTGGAGATGAGAGGGTGTACAGGAGGGAGATATTCCGGCCGGTTGTCAGAATCTCAGGTGGAGATGAGAGGATGTACAAGAGAGAGATATACCGGCTGCTTCAGTGAATCTCAGGTGGAGATCAGAGGGCGTACAGGAGAGAGATATACCGGCTGCTCGAGTGAATCTGAGGTGGAGATGAGAGGGCGTACAGGAGAGAGATATACCGGCTGATCGAGAGAATCTCAGGTGGAGATCAGAGGACGTACAGGAGAGAAATATATCGGCTGGTCGAGTGAATCTCAGGTGGAGATGAGAGGGCGTACAGGCGAGAGATATACCGGCTGGTCGAGTGAATCTCAGGTTGGAGATGAGAGGGTGTACATGAGAGAGATATACCGGCTCGTAGAGTGAATCTCAGAAGGAGATGAGAGGGTGTACATGACAGAGATATACCGGCTGGTTGAGTGAATCTCAGGTGATGAGAGTGTGTAGAGTAGTGAGATATACCGGCTGGTCGAGTGAATCTCAGGTGGAGATGAGAGGGTGTACAGGAGACTGATATACCGGCTGGTCGACTGAATCTCAGGTGGAGATGAGAGGGCGCACAGGAGAGAGATATACCGGCTCGTCGAGTGAATCTCAGGAGGAGATGAGAGGGTGTACAGCAGAGAGATATACCGGCTGGTTTTCAGAATCTCAGGTGGAGATGAGAGGGTGTACAGGAGAGAGATATACCGGCTGCTTGAGTGAATCTCAGGTGGAGATGAGAGAGTGTACGGGAGAGAGATATACCGTCTGCTTAAGTGAATCTCAGGTGGAGATGAGAGGGCGTACAGGAGGGAGATATACCGGCTGCTTGAGTGAATTTCAGGTGGAGATGAGAGGGCGTACTGGAGTGAGATATACCGGCTGGGTGAGTGAATCTCAGGTGGTGATGAGAGGGTGTACAGGAGAGAGATATACTGGCTGGTTGACAGAATCGCAGGGGGAGATGACAGGGTGTACAGGAGAGAGATATAACGGCTCGTAGAGTGGATCTGAGAAGGAGATGAGAGGGTGTACAGGGCAGAGATATACCGGCTGGTTGAGTGAATCTCAGGTGGAGATGAGAGTGTGTAGAGGAGTGAGATATACCGGCTGGTCGAGTGAATCTCAGGTGGAGATGAGAGGGTGTACAGGAGACAGATATACCGGCTGGTCGAATGAATCTCAGGTGGAGATGAGAGGGTGTACAGGAGAGAGATATACCGGTTGCTTGCGTGAATCTCAGGTGGAGATGAGAGGGTGTACAGGAGAGAGATATACCGGCTGGTAGAGTGAATCTCAGGTGGAGATGAGAGGGTGTACAGGGGAAAGATATACTGGCTGCTTGAGTGAATCTCAGATGGCGATGAGAGGGTGTACAGGAGGGAGATATACCGGCTGCTTGAGTGAATCTCAAGTGCAGATGAGAGGGCGTACTGGAGTGAGATATACCGGCTGGGTGAGTGAATCTCAGGTGGTGATGAGAGGGTGTACAGGAGAGAGATATACCGGTTGCTTGCGTGAATCTCAGGAGGAGATGAGAGGGTGTACAGGAGAGAGATATACCGGCTGCTTGAGTGAATCTCAGGTGGAGATGAGAGGGTGTACAGTAGACAGATATCCCGGCTGGTTTTCAGAATCTCAGGAGGAGATGAGAGGGTGTACAGGAGAGAGATATACCGGCTGCTTGATTGAATCTCATGTGGAGATGAGAGGATGTACAGGAGAGAGATATACCGGCTGCATGAGTGAATCAGAGGTGGAGATGAGAGGGTGTAGAGGGGAGAGATATACCGGCTGCTGAGTGAATCTCAGGAGGAGATGAGACTGTGTACAGGAGAGAGATATACCGGCTGGTTGTCAGAATCTCAGGTGGAGATGAGAGGATGTACAGGAGAGAGATATAGCGGCTGGTTGAGTGAATCTCAGGTGGAGATGAGAGGGTGTACAGGGGAAAGATATACCGGCTGCTTGAATGAATCTCAGATGGAGATGAGAGGGTGTACAGGAGGGAGATATACCGGCTGCTTGAGTGAATCTCAGGTGGAGATGAGAGGGTGTACAGGAGAGAGATATACCGTCTGCTTAAGTGAATCTCAGGTGGAGATGAGAGGGCGTACAGGAGGGAGATATACCGGCTTCTTGAGTGAATCTCAGGTGGAGATGAGAGGGCGCACAGGAGAGAGATATACTGGCTGGTTGTCAGAATCGCAGGGGGAGATGACAGGGTGTGCAGGAGAGAGATATAACGGCTCGTAGAGTGAATCTCAGAAGGAGATTAGAGGGTGTACAGGACAGAGATATACCGGCTGGTTGAGTGAATCTCAGGTGGAGATGAGAGTGTGTAGAGGAGTGAGATATACCGGCTGGTCGAGTGAATCTCAGGTGGAGATGAGAGGGTGTACAGGAGAGAGATATACCGGCTGGTCGAGTGAATCTCAGGTGGAGATGAGAGGGTGTACAGGAGAGAGATATACCGGCTGGTCGAGTGATTCTCAGGTGGAGATGAGAAGACGTACAGGAGAGAGATATACCGGCTGCTTGAGTGAATCTCAGGTTAAGATGAGAGGGCCTATAGGAGAGAGATATACCGGCTGGTCGAGTGAATCTCAGGTGGAGATCAGAGGGCGCAAAGGAGAGAAATGTACCGGCTGGTCGAGTGAATCTCAGGTGGAGATGAGAGGGCGGACAGGCGAGAGATATATCGGCTGGTTGTCAGAATCTCAGGTGGAGATGAGAGGGTGTACAGGAGAGAGATATACCGGCTGCTTGAGTGAATCTCAGGTGGAGATGAGAGGGTGTACAGGAGAGAGATATACCGGTTGCTTGCGTGAATCTCAGGTGGAGACGACAGGTCGTACAGGAGGGAGATATATCGGCTTGTCGAGTGGATCTCAGGTGGAGATGACAGGGCGCACAGGAGAGAGATATACCGGCAGCTTGAGTGAATCTCAGGTGGAGATCAGAGGGCGTACAGGAGAGAAATATAACGGCTGGTCGAGTGAATCTCAGGTTGGAGATGAGAGGGTGTACATGAGAGAGATATACCGGCTGGTTGTCAGAATGTCAGGTGGAGATGACAGGATGTACAGCAGAGAGATATATCGGCTGGTCGAGTGAACCTCAGGTGGAGATGAGAGGGTGTACAGGAGAGAGATATTCCGGCTTGTCGAGCGAATCTCACGTGGAGATGAGAGGGTGTACAGCAGAGAGATATACCGGCTGGTCGAGTGAATCTCAGGTGGAGATGAGAGGGCGTACAGGAGAGAGATATACCGGATGCTTGAGTGAATCTCAGGCGGAGATCAGAGGGCGTACTGGAGAGAGATGTACCGGCTGGTTGAGAGAAACTCTGGTGGAGATGAGAGGGCGTACAGTCGAGAGATATATCGGCTGGTCGCGTGAATCTCAGGTGGAGATGAGAGGGTGTACAGGAGAGAGATATACCGGCTGCTGAGTGAATCTCAAGTGGAGATGAGAGTGTGTACAGGACAGAGATATACCAGCTGGTTGTCAGAATCTCAGGTGGAGATGACAGGGTTTACAGCAGACAGATATAGTGGGTGGTTGAGTGAATCTCAGATGGAGATGAGAGGGTGTACAGGAGAGAGATATACCGGCTGGTTGTCAGAATCTCAGGGTGGGAGATGAGAGGATGTACAGGAGAGAGATATAGCGGCTGGTAGAGTGAATCTCAGGTGGAGATGAGAGGGTGTACAGGGAAAGATATACTGGCTGCTTGAGTGAATCTCAGATGCAGATGAGAGGGTGTACAGGAGGGAGATATACCGGCTGCTTGAGTGAATCTCAAGTGGAGATGAGAGGGCGTACAGGAGAGTGATATACCGGCTGGTTGTCAGAATCGCAGGGGGAGATGACAGGGTGTACAGGAGAGAGATATAACGGCTCGTAGAGTGAGTCTCAGAAGGAGATGAGAGGGTGTACATGACAGAGATATACCGGCTGGTTGAGTGAATCTCAGGTGATGAGAGTGTGTAGAGTAGTGAGATATACCGGCTGGTCGAGTGAATCTCAGGTGGAGATGAGAGGGTATACAGAGACTGATATACCGGCTGGTCGACTGAATCTCAGGTGGAGATGAGGGCGCACAGGAGAGAGATATACCGGCTGGTCGACTGAATCTCAGGAGGAGATGAGAGGGCGTACAGCAGAGAGATATACCGGCTGGTTTTCAGAATCTCAGGTGGAGATGAGAGGGTGTACAGGAGAGAGATATACCGGCTGCTTGAGTGAATCTCAGGTGGAGATGAGAGAGTGTACGGGAGAGAGATATACCGTCTGCTTAAGTGAATCTCAGGTGGAGATGAGAGGGCGTACAGGAGGGGAGATATACCGGCTGCTTGAGTGAATTTCAGGTGGAGATGAGAGAGCGTACTGGAGTGAGATATACCGGCTGGGTGAGTGAATCTCAGGTGGTGATGAGAGGGTGTACAGGAGGGAGATATACTGGCTGGTTGTAAGAATCGCATGGGGAGATGACAGGGTGTACAGGAGAGAGATATAACGGCTCGTAGAGTGGATCTCTGAAGGAGATGAGAGGGTGTACAGGAGACAGATATACCGGCTGGTCGAATGAATCTCAGGTGGAGATGAGAGGGCGCACAGGAGAGAGATATACCGGCTGGTCGAGTGAATCTCAGGAGGAGATGAGAGGGCGTACAGGAGAGACATATAACGGCTGGTCGAGTAAATCTCAGGTGGAGATGACAGGGCGTACAGGAGAGAGTTATACCGGCTGCTTGAGTGAATCTCAGGTGGAGATGAGAGGGTGTACAGCAGCGAGATATACCGGCTGGTTTTCAGAATCTCAGGTAGAGATGAGAGGGTGTACAGGATAGAGATATACCGGCTGCTTGAGTGAATCTCAGATGGAGATGAGAGGGTGTACAGGAGAGATATATACCGGCTGGTCAAGTGAATCTCAGGTGGAGATGAGAGGGTGTACAGGAGAGAGATATACCGGCTGCTTGAGTGAATCTCAGGTGGAGATGAGAGGGCGTACAGGAGAGAGATATACCGTCTGGTTGAGTGAAACTCAGGTGGAGATGAGAGGCCGTACAGGCGAGAGATATACCGGCTGGTTGTCAGAATCTCAGGTGGAGATGAGAGGGTGTACAGGAGAGAGATATACCGGCTGCTTGAGTGAATCTCAGGTGGAGATGAGAGGGTGTACAGGAGAGAGATATACCGGTTGCTTGCGTGAATCTCAGGTGGAGATGAGAGGGTGTACAGGAGAGAGATATACCGGCTGCTTGAGTGAATCTCAGGTGGAGATGAGAGGGTGTACAGCAGACAGATATCCCGGCTGGTTTTCAGAATCTCAGGTGGAGATGAGAGGGTGTACAGGAGAGAGATATACCGGCTGCATGAGTGAATCAGAGGTGGAGATGAGAGGGTGTAGAGGGGAGAGATATACCGGCTGCTTGAGTGAATCTCAGGTGGAGACGACAGGTCGTACAGGAGGGAGATATATCGGCTTGTCGAGTGGATCTCAGGTGGAGATGACAGGGCGCACAGGAGAGAGATATACCGGCAGCTTGAGTGAATCTCAGGTGGAGATCAGAGGGCGTACAGGAGAGAAATATAACGGCTGGTCGAGTGAATCTCAGGTTGGAGATGAGAGGGTGTACATGAGAGCGATATACCGGCTGGTTGTCAGAATGTCAGGTGGAGATGACAGGATGTACAGCAGAGAGATATATCGGCTGGTCGAGTGAACCTCAGGTGGAGATGAGAGGGTGTACAGCAGAGAGATATACCGGCTGGTCGAGTGAATCTCAGGTGGAGATGAGAGGGCGTACAGGAGAGAGATATACCGGATGCTTGAGTGAATCTCAGGCGGAGATCAGAGGGCGTACTGGAGAGAGATGTACCGGCTGGTTGAGAGAAACTCTGGTGGAGATGAGAGGGCGTACAGTCGAGAGATATACCGGCTGGTCGCGTGAATCTCAGGTGGAGATGAGAGGGTGTACAGGAGAGAGATATACCGGCTGCTGAGTGAATCTCAAGTGGAGATGAGAGTGTGTACAGGACAGAGATATACCAGCTGGTTGTCAGAATCTCAGGTGGAGATGACAGGGTTTACAGCAGACAGATATAGTGGGTGGTTGAGTGAATCTCAGATGGAGATGAGAGGGTGTACAGGAGAGAAATATACCGGCTGGTTGTCAGAATCTCAGGTGGAGATGAGAGGATGTACAGGAGAGAGATATAGCGGCTGGTAGAGTGAATCTCAGGTGGAGATGAGAGGGTGTACAGGGGAAAGATATACTGGCTGCTTGAGTGAATCTCAGATGCAGATGAGAGGGTGTACAGGAGGGAGATATACCGGCTGCTTGAGTGAATCTCAAGTGGAGATGAGAGGGCGTACAGGAGAGTGATATACCGGCTGGTTGTCAGAATCGCAGGGGGAGATGACAGGGTGTACAGGAGAGAGATATAACGGCTCGTAGAGTGAGTCTCAGAAGGAGATGAGAGGGTGTACATGACAGAGATATACCGGCTGGTTGAGTGAATCTCAGGTGATGAGAGTGTGTAGAGTAGTGAGATATACCGGCTGGTCGAGTGAATCTCAGGTGGAGATGAGAGGGTATACAGGAGACTGATATACCGGCTTGTCGACTGAATCTCAGGTGGAGATGAGAGGGCGCACAGGAGAGAGATATACCGGCTGGTCGACTGAATCTCAGGAGGAGATGAGAGGGCGTACAGCAGAGAGATATACCGGCTGGTTTTCAGAATCTCAGGTGGAGATGAGAGGGTGTACAGGAGAGAGATATACCGGCTGCTTGAGTGAATCTCAGGTGGAGATGAGAGAGTGTACGGGAGAGAGATATACCGTCTGCTTAAGTGAATCTCAGGTGGAGATGAGAGGGCGTACAGGAGGGAGATATACCGGCTGCTTGAGTGAATTTCAGGTGGAGATGAGAGAGCGTACTGGAGTGAGATATACCGGCTGGGTGAGTGAATCTCAGGTGGTGATGAGAGGGTGTACAGGAGAGAGATATACTGGCTGGTTGTCAGAATCGCATGGGGAGATGACAGGGTGTACAGGAGAGAGATATAACGGCTCGTAGAGTGGATCTCTGAAGGAGATGAGAGGGTGTTCAGGAGAGAGATATACCGGCTGGTTGAGTCAATCTCAGGTGGAGATGAGAAGGCGTACAGGAGAGAGATATACCGGCTGGTCGAATGAATCTCAGATGGAGATGAGAGGGTGTACAGGACAGAGATATACCGGCTGGTTGAGTGAATCTCAGGTGGAGATGAGAGGGTGTAGAGGAGTGAGATATACCGGCTGGTCGAGTGAATCTCAGGTGGAGATGAGAGGGAGTACAGGAGAGAGATATACCTGCTGGTCGAGTGAATCTCAGGTGGAGACGAGAGGGCGTACGGGAGAGACATATACCGTCTGGTCGAGTGAATCTCAGGTGGAGATGTCAGGGCGTACAGGAGAGATATATACCAGCTGCTTGAGTGGATCTCAGGTGGAGATGAGAGGGCGTACAGGAGAGAGATATACCGGCTGGTTGAATGAATCTCAGGTGGAGATGAAGGCTGTACAGGAGAGAGATATACCGGCTGGTTGTCAGAATCTGAGAAGGAGATGAGAGGGTGTACAGGAGAGAGATATACCGGCTGCTTGGGTGAATCTCAGGTGGAGATGAGAGGGTGTACAGGAGAGAGATATACCGGCTGCTTGTCAGAATCTCAGGTGGAGATGAGAGGGTGTACAGGAGAGAGATATACCGGCTGCTTCAGTGAATCTCAGGTGGAGATGAGAGGGTGTACAGGAGAGAGATATACTGGCTGGTTGAGTGAATCTCAGGTGGAGATGAGAGGGTGTACAGGAGAGAGATATACCGGCTGCTTGTCAGAATCTCAGGTGGAGATGAGAGGGTGTACAGGAGAGAGATATACCGGCTGCTTGAGTGAATCTCAGGTGGAGATGAGAGAGCGTACAGGAGAGAGATATACCGGCTGGTCGAGTGAATCTCAGATGGAGATCAGAGGGTGTACAGGACAGAGATATACCGGCTTGTTGAGTGAATCTCAGGTGGAGCTGAGAGGGTGTAGAGGAGTGAGATATACCAGCTGGTCGAGTGACTCTCAGGTGGAGATGAGAGGGTGTACAGGAGACAGATATGCCGGCTGTTCGAGTGAATCTCAGCTGGAGATGAGAGGGCGTACAGGAGAGAGATATACCGGCTGGTCGAGTGAATCTCAGGAGGAGATGAGAGGGCGTACAGGAGAGACATATACCGTCTGGTCGAGTGAATCTCAGGTGGAGATGAGAGGGTGTACAGCAGAGAGATATACCAGCTGGTTTTCAGAATCTTAGGTGGAGATGAGAGGGTGTACAGGATATACCAGCTGCTTGAGTGAATCTCAGGTGGAGATGACAGGTCGTACAGGAGAGATATATACCGGCTGCTGAGTGAATCTCAGGTGGAGATGAGAGTCTGTACAGGAGAGAGATATACCGGCTGGTTGTCAGAATCACAGGTTGAGATGACAGGGTGTACAGCAGACAGATATAGCGGCTGCTTCAGTGAATCTCAGGTGGAGATGAGAGGGCGTACAGGAGAGAGATATACCGGCTGCTCGAGTGAATCTGAGGTGGAGATGAGAGGGCGTACAGGAGAGAGATATACCGGCTGGTCGAGTGAATCTCAGGTGGAGATCAGAGGGCGTACAGGAGAGAAATATATCGGCTGCTCGAGTGAATCTCAGGTGGAGATGAGAGGGCGTACAGGCGAGAGATATACCGGCTGGTCGAGTGAATCTCAGGAGGAGATGAGAGGGCGTACAGGAGAGACATATACCGTCTGGTCGAGTGAATCTCAGGTGGAGATGTCAGGGCGTACAGGAGAGATATATACCGGCTGCTTGAGTGAATCTCAGGTGGAGATGAGAGGGTGTACAGCAGAGAGATATACCATCTGGTTTTCAGAATCTCAGGTGGAGATGAGAAGGTGTACAGAAGAGAGATGTACCAGCTGCTTGAGTGAATCTCAGGTGGAGATGAGAGGGCGTATAAGAGAGACATATACCGTCTGGTCGAGTGAATCTCAGGTGGAGATGACAGGGCGTACAGGAGAGATATATACCGGCTGCTTGAGTGAATCTCAGGTGGGGATGAGAGCGTGTACAGCAGAGAGATATACCGTCTGGTTTTCAGAATCTCAGGTGGAGATGACAGGTCGTACAGGAGAGATATAGATCGGCTGCTTGAGTGAATCTCACGTGGAGATGAGAGGGTGTACAGGAGAGAGATATACCGGCTGCTTGAGTGGTTCTCAGGTGGAGATGAGAGGGCGTACAGGAGAGAGATATACCAGCTGGTTGATTGAATCTCAGGTGGGGATGAGAGACTGTACAGGAGAGAGATATACCGGCTGGTTGTCAGAATCTCAGGTGGAGATGAGAGTGTGTACAGGAGAGAGATATACCGGCTGCTTGAGGTAATCTCAGGTGGAGTTGGGAGCGTGTACAGGAGGGAGATATACCGGCTGCTGGAGTGAATCTGAGCTGGAGATGAGTGGGTGTACAGGAGAGATATATATCGGCTTCTTGAGTGAATCTCAGGTGGAGATGAGAGGGTGTACACGAGAGAGATATACAGGCTGCTTGAGAGAATGTCAGGTGGAGATGAGAGGGCGCACAGGAGAGAGATATACCGGCTGGTCGAGTGAATCTCAGGAGGAGATGGGAGGGCGTACAGGAGAGAGATATACCTGCTGGTCGAGTGAATCTCAGGAGGAGATGAGAGGGTGTACAGGAGAGAGATATACCGGCTGGTTGAGTGAATCTCAGGTGGAGATGAGAGGCTGTACAGGATAGAGATATACCGGCTGGTTGTCAGAATCTGAGAAGGAGATGAGAGGGTGTTCAGCAGAGAGATATACCGGCTGGTTGAGTCAATCTCAGGTGGAGATGAGAAGGCGTACAGGAGAGAGATATACCGGCTGGTCGAATGAATCTCAGATGGAGATGAGAGGGTGTACAGGACAGAGATATACCGGCTGGTTGAGTGAATCTCAGGTGGAGATGAGAGGGTGTAGAGGAGTGAGATATACCGGCTGGTCGAGTGAATCTCAGGTGGAGATGAGAGGGAGTACAGGAGAGAGATATACCTGCTGGTCGAGTGAATCTCAGGAGGAGATGAGAGGGCGTACGGGAGAGACATATACCGTCTGGACGAGTGAATATCAGGTGGAGATGTCAGGGCGTACAGGAGAGATATATACCGGCTGCTTGAGTGAATCTCAGGTGGAGATGAGAGGGTGTACAGCAGAGAGATATACCATCTGGTTTTCAGAATCTCAGGTGGAGATGAGAAGGTGTACAGGAGAGAGATATACCAGCTGCTTGAGTGAAACTCAGCTGGAGATGAGAGGGCGTATAAGAGAGACATATACCGTGTGGTCGAGTGAATCTCAGGTGGAGATGACAGGGCGTACAGGAGAGATATATACCGGCTGCTTGAGTGAATCTCAGGTGGAGATGAGAGGGTGTACAGCAGAGAGATATACCGGCTGGTTTTCAGAATCTCAGGTGGAGATGACAGGTCGTACAGGAGAGATATAGATCGGCTGCTTGAGTGAATCTCACGTGGAGATGAGAGGGTGTACAGGAGAGAGATATACCGGCTGCTTGAGTGGTTCTCAGGTGGAGATGAGAGGGCGTACAGGAGAGATATATACCAGCTGGTTGATTGAATCTCAGGTGGGGATGAGAGACTGTACAGGAGAGCGATATACCGGCTGCTTGAGTGAATCTCAGGTGGAGATGAGAGGGTGTACAGGAGAGAGATATACCGACTGCTTGAGTGAATCTCGGGTGGAGATGAGAGGGTGTACATGAGAGAGATATACCGGTTGGTCGAGTGAATCTCAGGTGGAGATTAGAGGGCGTAAAGGAGAGAGATATATCGGCTGGTTGAGTGAAACTCAGGTGGAGATGAGAGGGTGTACAAGAGGGAGATATACCGGCTGCTGGAGAGAATCTCAGGTGGAGATGACAGGTTGTACAGGACGGAGATATATCGGCTAGTCGAGTGGATCTCAGGTGGCGATGACAGGGCGCACAGGAGAGAGATATACCGGCTGGTTGAGTGGATCTCAGGTGGAGATGAGAGGGCGTACAGGAGAGAGATATACCGGCTGGTTGTGTGAATCTCAGGTGGAGATGAGAGGCCGTACAGGAGAGAGATATACCGGCTGGTTGTCAGAATCTGAGGTGGAGATGAGAGGGTTTACAGGAGAGAGATATACCGGCTGCTTGAGTGAATCTCAGGTGGAGATGAGAGGGTGTACAGAAGGGAGATATACCGGCTGCTTGAGAGAATCACAGGTGGAGATGACAGGTAGTACAGGAGGGAGATATATCGGCTAGTCGAGTGGATCTCAGGTGGCGATGACGGGGCGCACAGGAGAGATTTATACCGGCTGGTTGAGTGGATCTCAGGTGGAGATGACAGGGCGTACAGGAGAGAGATATACCGGATTGTTGAGTGGTTCTCAGCTGGAGATGAGAGGGCGTACAGGAGAGAGATATACCGGCTGGTTGAGTGAATCTCAGGCGGAGATGAGAGGGTGTACAGGAGAGAGATATACCGGCTGGTTGTCAGAATCTGAGAAGGAGATGAGAGGGTGTACAGGAGAGAGATATACCGGCTGCTTGAGTGAATCTCAGGTGGAGATGAGAGGGTGTACAGGAGAGAGATATACCGGCTGCTTGAGTGAATCTCAAGTGGAGATGAGAGGGTGTACAGGAGAGAGATATACCGGCTGCTTGAGTGAATCTCAGGTGGAGATGAGAGGGCGTACAGGAGAGAGATATACCGGCGGGTTGAGTGAAACTCAGGTGGAGATGAGAGGGCGTACAGGCGAAAGATATACCGGCTTGTCGAGTGAATCTCAGGTGGAGATGAGAGGGCGTACAGGAGAGAGATATACCGGCTGGTTGTCAGAATCTGAGAAGGAGATGAGAGGGTGTACAGGAGAGAGATATACCGGCTGCTTGAGTGAATCTCAGGTGGAGATGAGAGGGTGTACAGGACAGAGATATACCGGCTGGTTGAGTGAATCTCAGGTGGAGATGAGAGGGTGTAGAGGAGTGAGATATACCGGCTAGTCGAGTGACTCTCAGGTGGAGATGAGAGGGTGTACAGGAGGGAGATATACCGGCTGGTTGAGTGAATCTCAGGTGGAGATGAGAGGGCGTACAGGAGAGAAATATACCGGCTGGTCGAGTGAATCTCAGGAGGAGATGAGAGGGCGTACAGGAGAGACATATACCGGCTGCTTGAGTGGTTCTCAGGTGGAGATGAGAGGGCGTACAGGAGAGAGATATACCGGCTGGTTCAGTGAATCTCAGGTGGGGAAGAGAGACTGTACAGGAGAGAGATATACCGGCTGGTTGTCAGAATCTCAGGTGGAGATGAGAGGGTGTACAGGAGAGAGATATACCGGCTGGTTGTCAGAATCTCAGGTGGAGATGAGAGGGTGTACAGGAGAGAGATATACCGCCTGCTGGAGTGAATCTGAGGTGCAGATGAAAGGGTGTACAGGAGAGATATATATCGGCTGCTTGAGTGAATCTCAGGTGGGGATGAGAGACTGTACAGGAGAGAGATATACCGACTGGTTGTCAGAATCTCAGGTGGAGATGGGAGGGTGTACAGCAGAGAGATATACCAGCTGCTGCAGTGAATCTGAGGGTGAGATGAGAGGGTGTACAGGAGAGAGATATACCGGATTGTTGAGTGGTTCTCAGGTGGAGATGAGAGGGCGTATAGGCGATAGGTATACCGGCTGGTCGAGTGAATCTCAGGTGGAGATGAGAGGGCGTACAGGAGACAGATATACCGCATTGTTGAGTGGTTCTCAGGTGGAGATGAGAGGGCGTACAGGAGAGAGATATACAGGCTGGTTGAGTGAATCTCAGGTGGAGATGAGAGGGTGTAGAGGAGTGAGATATACCGGCTGGTCGAGTGAATCTCAGGTGGAGATGAGAAGACGTACAGGAGAGAGATATACAGGCTGGTTGAGTGAATCTCAGGTGGAGATGAGAGGGTGTAGAGGAGTGAGATATACCGGCTGGTCGAGTGAATCTCAGGTGGAGATGAGAGGGAGTACAGGAGAGAGATATACCGGCTGGTCGAATGAATCTCAGTAGGAGATGAGAGGGCGTACAGGAGAGACATATACCGTCTGGTCGAGTGAATCTCAGGTGGAGATGTCAGGGCGTACAGGAGAGATATATACCGGCTGCTTGAGTGAATCTCAGGTGGAGATGAGAGGGTGTACAGCAGAGAGATATACCATCTGGTTTTCAGAATCTCAGGTGGAGATGAGAAGGTGTACAGGAGAGAGATATACCAGCTGCTTGAGTGAATCTCAGGTGGAGATGAGAGGGCGTACAAGAGAGACATATACCGTCTGGTCGAGTGAATCTCAGGTGGAGATGACAGGGCGTACAGGAGAGATATATACCGGCTGCTTGAGTGAATCTCAGGTGGAGATGAGAGGGTGTACAGCTGAGAGATATACTGGCTGGTTTTCAGAATCTCAGGTGGAGATGAGAGGCTGTACAGGAGAGAGATATACCGGCTGGTTGTCAGAATCTGAGAAGGAGATGAGAGGGTGTACAGAAGAGAGATATACCGGCTGCTTGAGTGAATCTCAGGTGGAGATGAGACGGTGTACAGGAGAGAGATATACCGGCTGCTTGAGTGAATCTCAAGTGGAGATGAGAGGGTGTACAGGAGAGAGATATACCGGCTGCTTGAGTGAATCTCAGGTGGAGATGAGAGGGCGTACAGGAGAGAGATATACCGGCTGGTTGAGTGAAACACAGGTGGAGATGAGAGGGCGTACAGGCGAAAGATATACCGGCTGGTCGAGTGAATCTCAGGTGGAGATGAGAGGGCGTACAGGAGACAGATATACCGGCTGGTTGAGTGAATCTCAGGTGGAGATGAGAGGCTTTACAGGAGAGGGATATACCGGCTGGTTGTCAGAATCTGAGAAGGAGATGAGAGGGTGTACAGGAGAGAGATATACCGGCTGCTTGAGTGAATCTCAGGTGGAGATGAGAGGGTGTACAGGACAGAGATATACCGGCTGGTTGAGTGAATCTCAGGTGGAGATGAGAGGGTGTAGAGGAGTGAGATATACCGGCTGGTCGAGTGACTCTCAGGTGGAGATGAGAGGGTGTACAGGAGGGAGATATACCAGCTGGTTGAGTGAATCTCAGGTGGAGATGAGAGGGCGTACAGGAGAGACATATACCGGCTGCTTGAGAGAATCTCAGGTGGAGATGACAGGTCGTACAGGAGGGAGATATATCGGCTGGTCGAGTGGATCTCAGGTGGCGATGACAGGGCGCACAGGGATCAGATATACCGGCAGGTCGAGTGAATCTCAGGTAGAGATGAGAGTGCGTATAGGTGAGAGATATACCGGCTTGTTGAGTTAATCTCAGGTGGAGATCAGAGGGTGTACAGGAGAGAGATATACCGGCTGTTTGAGTGAATCTCAGGTGGAGATGAGAGGGTGTACAGGAGAGAGATATACTGGCTGCTTGAGTGAATCTCAGGTGGAGATGAGAGGGTGTACAGGAGAGAGATATACCGGCTGGTCGAGTGAATCTCAGGTGGAGATGAGAGGGCTTAAAGCAGAGAGATATACCGGCTGCTTGAGTGAATCTCAGTGGGAGATGAGAGGGCGTAAAGGAGGGAGATATATCGGCTGGTCGGGTAAATCTCAGGTGGAGATGAGTGGGTGTACAGGAGAGAGATATACCGGCTGGTCGAGTGAATCTCAGGTGGAGATGAGAGGGTGTACAGGAGAGAGATATACCAGCTGGTTGAGTGGATCTCAGGTGGAGATGACAGGGCGTACAGGAGAGAGATATACCGTCTGGTTGAGTGAAACTCAGGTGGAGATGAGAGGGCGTACAGGCGAGAGATATACCGGCTGGTCGAGTGAATCTCAGGTGGAGATGAGAGGGTGTACAGGAGAGAGATATACCAGCTGGTTGAGTGGATCTCAGGTGGAGATGACAGGGCGTACAGGAGAGAGATATACCGGATTGTTGAGTGGTTCTCAGGTGGAGATGAGAGGGCCTACAGGAGAGAGATATACCGGCTGGTTGAGTGAATCTCAGGTGGAGATGAGAGGCTGTACAGGAGAGAGGTATACCGGCTGCTTGTCAGAATCTGAGAAGGAGATGAGAGGGTGTACAGGAGAGAGATATACTGGCTGGTTGAGTGAATCTCAGGTGGAGATGAGAGGGTGTACAGGAGAGAGATATACCGGCTGCTTGTCAGCATCTCAGGTGGAGATGAGAGGGTGTACAGGAGAGAGATATACCGGCTGCTTGAGTGAATCTCAGCTGGAGATGAGAGAGCGTACAGGAGAGAGATATACCGGCTGGTCGAGTGAATCTCAGATGGAGATGAGAGGGTGTACAGGACAGAGATATACCGGCTGGTTGAGTGAATCTCAGGTGGAGCTGAGAGGGTGTAGAGGAGTGAGATATACCAGCTGGTCGAGTGATTCTCAGGTGGAGATGAGAGGGTGTACAGGAGACAGATATGCCGGCTGGTCGAGTGAATCTCTGGTGGAGATGAGAGGGCGTACAGGAGAGAGAAATACCGGCTGGTCGAGTGAATCTCAGGAGGAGATGAGAGGGCGTACAGGAGAGACATATACCGTCTGGTCGAGTGAATCTCAGGTGGAGATGACAGGGCGTACCGGAGAGATATATACCGGCTGCTTGAGTGAATCTCAGGTGGAGATGAGAGGGTGTACAGCAGAGAGATATACCAGCTGGTTTTCAGAATCTCAGGTGGAGATGAGAGGGTGTACAGGATATACCAGCTGCTTGAGTGATTCTCAGGTGGAGATGACAGGTCGTACAGGAGAGATATATATCGGCTGCTTGAGTGAATCTCACGTGGAGATGACAGGGTGTACAGGAGAGAGAAATACCGGCTGCTTGAGTGGTTCACAGGTGCAGATGAGAGGGTGTACAGGAGAGAGATATACCGGCTGCTGAGTGAATCTCAGGTGGAGATGGGAGTCTGTACAGGAGAGAGATATACCGGCTAGTTGTCAGAATCACAGGTTGAGATGACAGGGTGTACAGCAGACAGATATAGTGGCTGGTTGAGTGAATCTCAGGTGGAGATGAGAGGGTGTACAGGAGGGAGATATTCCGGCTGGTTGTCAGAATCTCAGGTGGAGATGACAGGATGTACAGGAGAGAGATATACCGGCTGCTTCAGTGAATCTCAGGTGGAGATGAGAGGGCGTACAGGAGAGAGATATACCGGCTGCTCGAGTGAATCTGAGGTGGAGATGAGACGGCGTACAGCAGAGAGATATACCGGCTGGTCGAGTGAATCTCAGGTGGAGATCAGAGGACGTACAGGAGAGAAATATATCGGCTGGGCGAGTGAATCTCAGGTGGAGATGAGAGGGCGTACAGGCGAGAGATATACCGGCTGGTCGAGTGAATCTCAGGTTGGAGATGACAGGATGTACAGCAGACAGATATAGTGGCTGTTTGAGTGAATCTGAGATGGAGATGAGAGGGTGTACAGGAGAGAGATATACCGGCTGCTTGAGTGAATCTCAGGTGGAGATGAGAGGGTGTACAGGAGAGAGATATACCGGCTGCTTGAGTGAATCTCAGGTGGAGATGAGAGGGCGTACAGGAGAGAGATATACCGGCTGGTCGAGTGAATCTCAGGTGGAGATCAGAGGGCGTACAGGAGAGAAATATATCGGCTGGTCGAGTGAATCTCAGGAGGAGATGAGAGGGCGTACAGGCGAGAGATATACCGGCTGGTCAAGTGAATATCAGGTTGGAGATGAGAGGGTGTACATGAGAGAGATATACCGGCTGGTTGTCAGAATCTCAGCTGGAGATGAGAGGGTGTACAGGAGAGAGATATACCGGCTGGTTGTCAGAAACTCAGGTGGAGATGAGAGGGTGTACAGGAGAGAGATGTACCGGCTGGTTGAGTGAATCTCAGGTGGAGATGAGAGGCTGTACAGGAGAGAGATATACCGGCTGGTTGTCAGAATCTGAGAAGGAGATGAGAGGGTGTACAGGAGAGAGATATACCGGCTGCTTGAGTGAATCTCAGGTGGAGATGAGAGGGCTTACAGGAGAGAGATATACCGGCTGCTCGAGTGAATCTGAGGTGGAGATGAGACGGCGTACAGGAGAGTGATATACCGGCTGGTCGAGTGAATCTCAGGTGGAGATCAGAGGGCGTACAGGAGAGAAATATATCGGCTGGGCGAGTGAATCTGAGATGGAGATGAGAGGGTGTACAGGAGAGAGATATACCGGCTGGTTGTCAGAATCTCAGGTGGAGATGAGAGGGTGTACAGGAGAGAGATGTACCGGCTGGTTGAGTGAATCTCAGGTGGAGATGAGAGGGTGTACAGGAGAGAGATATACCGGCTGCTTGAGTGAATCTCAGGTGGAGATGAGAGGGTGTACAGGAGAGAGATGTACCGGCTGGTTGACTGAATCTCAGGTGGAGATGAGAGGGTGTACAGGAGAGAGATATACAGGCTTCTTGAGAGAATCTCAGGTGGAGATGAGAGGGCACAGAGGAGAGGGATATACCGGCTGGTCGAGTGAATCTCAGGAGGAGATGTGAGGGCGTACAGGAGAGAGATATACCGGCTGGTCGAGTGAATCTCAGGTGGAGATGAGAGGGTGTACAGGAGAGAGATATACCGGCTGCTTGAGTGAATCTCAGGTGGAGATGAGAGGGTGTACAGGAGAGAGATATACCGGCTGCTTGAGTGAATCTCAGGTGGAGATGAGAGGGTGTACAGGAGAGAGATATACCGGCTGGTCGAGTGAATCTCAGGTGGAGATGAGAGGGCGTACAGGAGAGAGATATACCGGCTGGTTGAGTGAAACTCAGGTGGAGATGAGAGGGCGTATAGGCGATAGGTATACCGGCTGGTCGAGTGAATCTCAGGTGGAGATGAGAGGGTGTACAGGAGACAGATATACCGGATTGCTGAGTGGTTCTCAGGTGGAGATGAGAGGGCGTACAGGAGAGAGATATACCGGCTGGTTGAGTGAATCTCAGGTGGAGATGAGAGGCTGTACAGGATAGAGATATACCGGCTGGTTGTCAGAATTTGAGAAGGAGATGAGAGGGTGTACAGGAGAGAGATATACCGGCTGGTTGAGTCAATCTCAGGTGGAGATGAGAAGGCGTACAGGAGAGAGATATACCGGCTGGTCGAATGAATCTCAGATGCAGATGAGAGGGTGTACAGGACAGAGATATACCGGCTGGTTGAGTGAATCTCAGGTGGAGATGAGAGGGTGTAGAGGAGTGAGATATACCGGCTGGTCGAGTGAATCTCAGGTGGAGATGAGAGGGAGTACAGGAGAGAGATATACCGGCTGGTCGAGTGAATCTCAGGTGCAGATGACAGGGCGTACAGGAGAGATATATACCGGCTGCTTGAGTGAATCTCAGGTGGAGATGAGAGGGTGTACAGCAGAGAGATATACCGGCTGGTTTTCAGAATCTCAGGTAGAGATGAGAAGGTGTACAGGAGAGAGATATACCAGCTGCTTGAGTGAATCTCAGGTGGAGATGAGAGGGTGTACAAGAGAGAGATATACCGGCTGCTTGAGTGAATCTCAGGTGGAGATGAGAGGGCGTACAGGAGAGAGATATACCGGCGGGTTGAGTGAAACTCAGGTGGAGATGAGAGGGCGTACAGGCGAAAGATATACCGGCTTGTCGAGTGAATCTCAGGTGGAGATGAGAGGGCGTACAGGAGAGAGATATACCGGCTGGTTGTCAGAATCTGAGAAGGAGATGAGAGGGTGTACAGGAGAGAGATATACCGGCTGCTTGAGTGAATCTCAGGTGGAGATGAGAGGGTGTACAGGACAGAGATATACCGGCTGGTTGAGTGAATCTCAGGTGGAGATGAGAGGGTGTAGAGGAGTGAGATATACCGGCTAGTCGAGTGACTCTCAGGTGGAGATGAGAGGGTGTACAGGAGGGAGATATACCGGCTGGTTGAGTGAATCTCAGGTGGAGATGAGAGGGCGTACAGGAGAGAAATATACTGGCTGGTCGAGTGAATCTCAGGAGGAGATGAGAGGGCGTACAGGAGAGACATATACCGGCTGCTTGAGTGGTTCTCAGGTGGAGATGAGAGGGCGTACAGGAGAGAGATATACCGGCTGGTTCAGTGAATCTCAGGTGGGGAAGAGAGACTGTACAGGAGAGAGATATACCGGCTGGTTGTCAGAATCTCAGGTGGAGATGAGAGGGTGTACAGGAGAGAGATATACCGGCTGGTTGTCAGAATCTCAGGTGGAGATGAGAGGGTGTACAGGAGAGAGATATACCGCCTGCTGGAGTGAATCTGAGGTGCAGATGAAAGGGTGTACAGGAGAGATATATATCGGCTGCTTGAGTGAATATCAGGTGGAGATGAGAGGGTGTACAGGAGAGGGATATACCGGCTGCTTGAGAGAATCTCAGGTGGAGATGACAGGTCGTACAGGAGGGAGATATATCGGCTGGTCGAGTGGATCTCAGGTGGCGATGACAGGGCGCACAGGGGACAGATATACCGGCTGGTTGAATGGATCTCAGGTTGAGATGACAGGGCATACAGGAGAGAGATATACCGGATTGTTAAGTGGTTCTCAGGTGGAGATGAGAGGGCGTACAGGAGAGAGATATACCGGCTGGTTGAGTGAATCTCAGCTGGAGATGAGAGGCTGTACAGGAGAGAGATATACCGGCTGGTTGTCAGAATCTGAGAAGGAGATGAGAGGGTGTACAGGAGAGAGATATACCGTCTGCTTGAGTGAATCTCAGGTGGGGATGAGAGACTGTACAGGAGAGAGATATACCGACTGGTTGTCAGAATCTCAGGTGGAGATGGGAGGGTGTACAGCAGAGAGATATACCAGCTGCTGCAGTGAATCTGAGGTGGAGATGAGAGGGTGTACAGGAGAGAGATATACCGGATTGTTGAGTGGTTCTCAGGTGGAGATGAGAGGGCGTATAGGCGATAGGTATACCGGCTGGTCGAGTGAATCTCAGGTGGAGATGAGAGGGCGTACAGGAGACAGATATACCGCATTGTTGAGTGGTTCTCAGGTGGAGATGAGAGGGCGTACAGGAGAGAGATATACAGGCTGGTTGAGTGAATCTCAGGTGGAGATGAGAGGGTGTAGAGGAGTGAGATATACCGGGTGGTCGAGTGAATCTCAGGTGGAGATGAGAGGGTGTACAGGACAGAGATATACAGGCTGGTTGAGTGAATCTCAGGTGGAGATGAGAGGGTGTAGAGGAGTGAGATATACCGGCTGGTCGAGTGAATCTCAGGTGGAGATGAGAGGGAGTACAGGAGAGAGATATACCGGCTGGTCGAGTGAATCTCAGTAGGAGATGAGAGGGCGTACAGGAGAGACATATACCGTCTGGTCGAGTGAATCTCAGGTGGAGATGTCAGGGCGTACAGGAGAGATATATACCGGCTGCTTGAGTGAATCTCAGGTGGAGATGAGAGGGTGTACAGCAGTGAGATATACCATCTGGTTTTCAGAATCTCAGGTGGAGATGAGAAGGTGTACAGGAGAGAGATATACCAGCTGCTTGAGTGAATCTCAGGTGGAGATGAGAGGGCGTACAAGAGAGACATATACCGTCTGGTCGAGTGAATCTCAGGTGGAGATGACAGGGCGTACAGGAGAGATATATACCGGCTGCTTGAGTGAATCTCAGGTGGAGATGAGAGGGTGTACAGGAGAGAGATATACCGGCTGGTTGTCAGAATCTGAGAAGGAGATGAGAGGGTGTACAGAAGAGAGATCTACCGGCTGTTTGAGTGAATCTCAGGTGGAGATGAGAGGGTGTACAGGAGAGAGATATACTGGCTGCTTGAGTGAATCTCAGGTGGAGATGAGACGGTGTACAGGAGAGAGATATACCGGCTGCTTGAGTGAATCTCAAGTGGAGATGAGAGGGTGTACAGGAGAGAGATATACCGGCTGCTTGAGTGAATCTCAGGTGGAGATGAGAGGGCGTACAGGAGAGAGATATACCGGCTGGTTGAGTGAAACTCAGGTGGAGATGAGAGGGCGTACAGGCGAAAGATATACCGGCTGGTCGAGTGAATCTCAGGTGGAGATGAGAGGGCGTACAGGAGACAGATATACCGGCTGGTTGAGTGAATCTCAGGTGGAGATGAGAGGCTGTACAGGAGAGAGATATACCGGCTGGTTGTCAGAATCTGAGAAGGAGATGAGAGGGTGTACAGGAGAGAGATATACCGGCTGCTTGAGTGAATCTCAGGTGGAGATGAGAGGGTGTACAGGACAGAGATATACCGGCTGGTTGAGTGAATCTCAGGTGGAGATGAGAGGGTGTAGAGGAGTGAGATATACCGGCTGGTCGAGTGACTCTCAGGTGGAGATGAGAGGGTGTACAGGAGGGAGATATACCAGCTGGTTGAGTGTATCTCAGGTGGAGATGAGAGGGCGTACAGGAGAGACATATACCGGCTGCTTGAGAGAATCTCAGGTGGAGATGACAGGTCGTACAGGAGGGAGATATATCGGCTGGTCGAGTGGATCTCAGGTGGCGATGACAGGGCGCACAGGGATCAGATATACCGGCAGGTCGAGTGAATCTCAGGTAGAGATGAGAGTGCGTATAGGTGAGAGATATACCGGCTTGTTGAGTTAATCTCAGGTGGAGATCAGAGGGTGTACAGGAGAGAGATCTACCGGCTGTTTGAGTGAATCTCAGGTGGAGATGAGAGGGTGTACAGGAGAGAGATATACTGGCTGCTTGAGTGAATCTCAGGTGGAGATGAGAGGGTGTACAGGAGAGAGATATACCGGCTGGTCGAGTGAATCTCAGGTGGAGATGAGAGGGCTTAAAGCAGAGAGATATACCGGCTGCTTGAGTGAATCTCAGTGGGAGATGAGAGGGCGTAAAGGAGGGAGATATATCGGCTGGTCGGGTAAATCTCAGGTGGAGATGAGTGGGTGTACAGGAGAGAGATATACCGGCTGGTCGAGTGAATCTCAGGTGGAGATGAGAGGGTGTACAGGAGAGAGATATACCAGCTGGTTGAGTGGATCTCAGGTGGAGATGACAGGGCGTACAGGAGAGAGATATACCGTCTGGTTGAGTGAAACTCAGGTGGAGATGAGAGGGCGTACAGGCGAGAGATATACCGGCTGGTCGAGTGAATCTCAGGTGGAGATGAGAGGGTGTACAGGAGAGAGATATACCAGCTGGTTGAGTGGATCTCAGGTGGAGATGACAGGGCGTACAGGAGAGAGATATACCGGATTGTTGAGTGGTTCTCAGGTGGAGATGAGAGGGCGTACAGGAGAGAGATATACCGGCTGGTTGAGTGAATCTCAGGTGGAGATGAGAGGCTGTACAGGAGAGAGATATACCGGCTGCTTGTCAGAATCTGAGAAGGAGATGAGAGGGTGTACAGGAGAGAGATATACTGGCTGGTTGAGTGAATCTCAGGTGGAGATGAGAGGGTGTACAGGAGAGAGATATACCGGCTGCTTGACAGCATCTCAGGTGGAGATGAGAGGGTGTACAGGAGAGAGATATACCGGCTGCTTGAGTGAATCTCAGGTGGAGATGAGAGAGCGTACAGGAGAGAGATATACCGGCTGGTCGAGTGAATCTCAGATGGAGATGAGAGGGTGTACAGGACAGAGATATACCGGCTGGTTGAGTGAATCTCAGGTGGAGCTGAGAGGGTGTAGAGGAGTGAGATATACCAGCTGGTCGAGTGACTCTCAGGTGGAGATGAGAGGGTGTACAGGAGACAGATATGCCGGCTGGTCGAGTGAATCTCTGGTGGAGATGAGAGGGCGTACAGGAGAGAGAAATACCGGCTGGTCGAGTGAATCTCAGGAGGAGATGAGAGGGCGTACAGGAGAGACATATACCGTCTGGTCGAGTGAATCTCAGGTGGAGATGACAGGGCGTACCGGAGAGATATATACCGGCTGCTTGAGTGAATCTCAGGTGGAGATGAGAGGGTGTACAGCAGAGAGATATACCAGCTGGTTTTCAGAATCTCAGGTGGAGATGAGAGGGTGTACAGGATATACCAGCTGCTTGAGTGATTCTCAGGTGGAGATGACAGGTCGTACAGGAGAGATATATATCGGCTGCTTGAGTGAATCTCATGTGGAGATGACAGGGTGTACAGGAGAGAGAAATACCGGCTGCTTGAGTGGTTCACAGGTGCAGATGAGAGGGTGTACAGGAGAGAGATATACCGGCTGCTGAGTGAATCTCAGGTGGAGATGGGAGTCTGTACAGGAGAGAGATATACCGGCTAGTTGTCAGAATCACAGGTTGAGATGACAGGGTGTACAGCAGACAGATATAGTGGCTGGTTGAGTGAATCTCAGGTGGAGATGAGAGGGTGTACAGGAGGGAGATATTCCGGCTGGTTGTCAGAATCTCAGGTGGAGATGACAGGATGTACAGGAGAGAGATATACCGGCTGCTTCAGTGAATCTCAGGTGGAGATGAGAGGGCGTACAGGAGACAGATATACCGGCTGCTCGAGTGAATCTGAGGTGGAGATGAGACGGCGTACAGCAGAGAGATATACCGGCTGGTCGAGTGAATCTCAGGTGGAGATCAGAGGACGTACAGGAGAGAAATATATCGGCTGGGCGAGTGAATCTCAGGTGGAGATGAGAGGGCGTACAGGCGAGAGATATACCGGCTGGTCGAGTGAATCTCAGGTTGGAGATGACAGGATGTACAGCAGACAGATATAGTGGCTGTTTGAGTGAATCTGAGATGGAGATGAGAGGGTGTACAGGAGAGAGATATACCGGCTGGTTGTCAGAATCTGAGGTGGAGATGAGAGGGTGTACAGGAGAGAGATGTACCGGCTTGTTGAGTGAATCTCAGGTGGAGATGAGAGGGTGTACAGGAGAGAGATATACCGGCTGCTTGAGTGAATCTCAGGTGGAGATGAGAGGGTGTACAGGAGAGAGATATACCGGCTGCTTGAGTGAATCTCAGGTGGAGATGAGAGGGTGTACAGGAGAGAGATATACCGGCTGCTTGAGTGAATCTCAGGTGGAGATGAGAGGGCGTACAGGAGAGAGATATACCGGCTGGTCGAGTGAATCTCAGGTGGAGATCAGAGGGCGTACAGGAGAGAAATATATCGGCTGGTCGAGTGAATCTCAGGAGGAGATGAGAGGGCGTACAGGCGAGAGATATACCGGCTGGTCAAGTGAATATCAGGTTGGAGATGAGAGGGTGTACATGAGAGAGATATACCGGCTGGTTGTCAGAATCTCAGCTGGAGATGAGAGGGTGTACAGGAGAGAGATATACCGGCTGGTTGTCAGAAACTCAGGTGGAGATGAGAGGGTGTACAGGAGAGAGATGTACCGGCTGGTTGAGTGAATCTCAGGTGGAGATGAGAGGGTGTACAGGAGAGAGATATACCGGCTGCTTGAGTGAATCTCAGGTGGAGATGAGAGGGTGTACAGGAGAGAGATATACCGGCTGCTTGAGTGAATCTCAGGTGGAGATGAGAGGGCGTACAGGAGAGAGATATACCGGCTGGTCGAGTGAATCTCAGGTGGAGATCAGAGGGCGTACAGGCGAGAGATATACCGGCTGGTCAAGTGAATATCAGGTTGGAGATGAGAGGGTGTACATGAGAGAGATATACCGGCTGGTTGTCAGAATCTCAGCTGGAGATGAGAGGGTGTACAGGAGAGAGATATACCGGCTGGTTGTCAGAAACTCAGGTGGAGATGAGAGGGTGTACAGGAGAGAGATGTACCGGCTGGTTGAGTGAATCTCAGGTGGAGATGAGAGGCTGTACAGGAGAGAGATATACCGGCTGGTTGTCAGAATCTGAGAAGGAGATGAGAGGGTGTACAGGAGAGAGATATACCAGCTGCTTGAGTGAATCTCAGGTGGAGATGAGAGGGCGTACAGGAGAGAGATATACCGGCTGCTCGAGTGAATCTGAGGTGGAGATCAGAGGGCGTACAGGAGAGAAATATATCGGCTGGGCGAGTGAATCTGAGATGGAGATGAGAGGGTGTACAGGAGAGAGATATACCGGCTGGTTGTCAGAATCTCAGGTGGAGATGAGAGGGTGTACAGGAGAGAGATGTACCGGCTGGTTGAGTGAATCTCAGGTGGAGATGAGAGGGTGTACAGGAGAGAGATATACCGGCTGCTTGAGTGAATCTCAGGTGGAGATGAGAGGGTGTACAGGAGAGAGATGTACCGGCTGGTTGACTGAATCTCAGGTGGAGATGAGAGGGTGTACAGGAGAGAGATATACAGGCTTCTTGAGAGAATCTCAGGTGGAGATGAGAGGGCGTACAGGAGAGAGATATACCGGCTGCTCGAGTGAATCTGAGGTGGAGATCAGAGGGCGTACAGGAGAGAAATATATCGGCTGGGCGAGTGAATCTGAGATGGAGATGAGAGGGTGTACAGGAGAGAGATATACCGGCTGGTTGTCAGAATCTCAGGTGGAGATGAGAGGGTGTACAGGAGAGAGATGTACCGGCTGGCTGAGTGAATCTCAGGTGGAGATGAGAGGGTGTACAAGAGAGAGATATACCGGCTGCTTGAGTGAATCTCAGGTGGAGATGAGAGGGTGTACAGGAGAGAGATGTACCGGCTGGTTGACTGAATCTCAGGTGGAGATGAGAGGGTGTACAGGAGAGAGATATACAGGCTTCTTGAGAGAATCTCAGGTGGAGATGAGAGGGCGCAGAGGAGAGAGATATACCGGCTGGTCGAGTGAATCTCAGGAGGAGATGTGAGGGCGTACAGGAGAGAGATATACCGGCTGGTCGAGTGAATCTCAGGTGGAGATGAGAGGGTGTACAGGAGAGAGATATACCGGCTGCTTGAGTGAATCTCAGGTGGAGATGAGAGGGTGTACAGGAGAGAGATATACCGGCTGCTTGAGTGAATCTCAGGTGGAGATGAGAGGGTGTACAGGAGAGAGATATACCGGCTGGTCGAGTGAATCTCAGGTGGAGATGAGAGGGCGTACAGGAGAGAGATATACCGGCTGGTTGAGTGAATCTCAGGTGGAGATGAGAGGCTGTACAGGATAGAGATATACCGGCTGGTTGTCAGAATTTGAGAAGGAGATGAGAGGGTGTACAGGAGAGAGATATACCGGCTGGTTGAGTCAATCTCAGGTGGAGATGAGAAGGCGTACAGGAGAGAGATATACCGGCTGGTCGAATGAATCTCAGATGCAGATGAGAGGGTGTACAGGACAGAGATATACCGGCTGGTTGAGTGAATCTCAGGTGGAGATGAGAGGGTGTAGAGGAGTGAGATATACCGGCTGGTCGAGTGAATCTCAGGTGGAGATGAGAGGGAGTACAGGAGAGAGATATACCGGCTGGTCGAGTGAATCTCAGGTGGAGATGACAGGGCGTACAGGAGAGATATATACCGGCTGCTTGAGTGAATCTCAGGTGGAGATGAGAGGGTGTACAGCAGAGAGATATACCGGCTGGTTTTCAGAATCTCAGGTAGAGATGAGAAGGTGTACAGGAGAGAGATATACCAGCTGCTTGAGTGAATCTCAGGTGGAGATGAGAGGGTGTACAAGAGAGACATATACCGTCTGGTCGAGTGAATCTCAGGTGGAGATGACAGGTCGTACAGGAGAGATATAGATCGGCTGCTTGAGTGAATCTCACGTGGAGATGAGAGGGTGTACAGGAGAGAGATATACCGGCTGCTTGAGTGGTTCTCAGGTGGAGATGAGAGGGCGTACAGGAGATAGATATACCATCTGGTTGATTGAATCTCAGGTGCGGATGAGAGACTGTACAGGAGAGAGATATACCGGCTGGTTGTCAGAATCTCAGGTGGAGATGAGAGTGTGTACAGGAGAGAGATATACCGGCTGCTTGAGTGAATCTCAGGTGGAGATGAGAGCGTGTACAGGAGGGAGATATACCGGCTGCTGGAGTGAATCTGAGCTGGAGATGAATGGGTGTACAGGAGAGATATATATCGGCTGCTTGAGTGAATCTCAGGTGGAGATGAGAGGGTGTACAGGAGAGAGATGTACCGGCTGGTTGAGTGAATCTCAGGTGGAGATGAGAGGGTGTACAGGAGAGAGATATACCGGCTGCTTGAGTGAATCTCAGGTGGAGATGAGAGGGTGTACAGGAGAGAGATATACCGGCTGCTTGAGTGAATCTCAGGTGGAGATGAGAGGGCGTACAGGAGAGAGATATACCGGCTGGTCGAGTGAATCTCAGGTGGAGATCAGAGGGCGTACAGGCGAGAGATATACCGGCTGGTCAAGTGAATATCAGGTTGGAGATGAGAGGGTGTACATGAGAGAGATATACCGGCTGGTTGTCAGAATCTCAGCTGGAGATGAGAGGGTGTACAGGAGAGAGATATACCGGCTGGTTGTCAGAAACTCAGGTGGAGATGAGAGGGTGTACAGGAGAGAGATGTACCGGCTGGTTGAGTGAATCTCAGGTGGAGATGAGAGGCTGTACAGGAGAGAGATATACCGGCTGGTTGTCAGAATCTGAGAAGGAGATGAGAGGGTGTACAGGAGAGAGATATACCGGCTGCTTGAGTGAATCTCAGGTGGAGATGAGAGGGCGTACAGGAGAGAGATATACCGGCTGCTCGAGTGAATCTGAGGTGGAGATCAGAGGGCGTACAGGAGAGAAATATATCGGCTGGGCGAGTGAATCTGAGATGGAGATGAGAGGGTGTACAGGAGAGAGATATACCGGCTGGTTGTCAGAATCTCAGGTGGAGATGAGAGGGTGTACAGGAGAGAGATGTACCGGCTGGTTGAGTGAATCTCAGGTGGAGATGAGAGGGTGTACAGGAGAGAGATATACCGGCTGCTTGAGTGAATCTCAGGTGGAGATGAGAGGGTGTACAGGAGAGAGATGTACCGGCTGGTTGACTGAATCTCAGGTGGAGATGAGAGGGTGTACAGGAGAGAGATATACAGGCTTCTTGAGAGAATCTCAGGTGGAGATGAGAGGGCGTACAGGAGAGAGATATACCGGCTGCTCGAGTGAATCTGAGGTGGAGATCAGAGGGCGTACAGGAGAGAAATATATCGGCTGGGCGAGTGAATCTGAGATGGAGATGAGAGGGTGTACAGGAGAGAGATATACCGGCTGGTTGTCAGAATCTCAGGTGGAGATGAGAGGGTGTACAGGAGAGAGATGTACCGGCTGGTTGAGTGAATCTCAGGTGGAGATGAGAGGGTGTACAAGAGAGAGATATACCGGCTGCTTGAGTGAATCTCAGGTGGAGATGAGAGGGTGTACAGGAGAGAGATGTACCGGCTGGTTGACTGAATCTCAGGTGGAGATGAGAGGGTGTACAGGAGAGAGATATACAGGTTTCTTGAGAGAATCTCAGGTGGAGATGAGAGGGCGCAGAGGAGAGAGATATACCGGCTGGTCGAGTGAATCTCAGGAGGAGATGTGAGGGCGTACAGGAGAGAGATATACCGGCTGGTCGAGTGAATCTCAGGTGGAGATGAGAGGGTGTACAGGAGAGAGATATACCGGCTGCTTGAGTGAATCTCAGGTGGAGATGAGAGGGTGTACAGGAGAGAGATATACCGGCTGCTTGAGTGAATCTCAGGTGGAGATGAGAGGGTGTACAGGAGAGAGATATACCGGCTGGTCGAGTGAATCTCAGGTGGAGATGAGAGGGCGTACAGGAGAGAGATATACCGGCTGGTTGAGTGAATCTCAGGTGGAGATGAGAGGCTGTACAGGATAGAGATATACCGGCTGGTTGTCAGAATTTGAGAAGGAGATGAGAGGGTGTACAGGAGAGAGATATACCGGCTGGTTGAGTCAATCTCAGGTGGAGATGAGAAGGCGTACAGGAGAGAGATATACCGGCTGGTCGAATGAATCTCAGATGCAGATGAGAGGGTGTACAGGACAGAGATATACCGGCTGGTTGAGTGAATCTCAGGTGGAGATGAGAGGGTGTAGAGGAGTGAGATATACCGGCTGGTCGAGTGAATCTCAGGTGGAGATGAGAGGGAGTACAGGAGAGAGATATACCGGCTGGTCGAGTGAATCTCAGGTGGAGATGACAGGGCGTACAGGAGAGATATATACCGGCTGCTTGAGTGAATCTCAGGTGGAGATGAGAGGGTGTACAGCAGAGAGATATACCGGCTGGTTTTCAGAATCTCAGGTAGAGATGAGAAGGTGTACAGGAGAGAGATATACCAGCTGCTTGAGTGAATCTCAGGTGGAGATGAGAGGGTGTACAAGAGAGACATATACCGTCTGGTCGAGTGAATCTCAGGTGGAGATGACAGGTCGTACAGGAGAGATATAGATCGGCTGCTTGAGTGAATCTCACGTGGAGATGAGAGGGTGTACAGGAGAGAGATATACCGGCTGCTTGAGTGGTTCTCAGGTGGAGATGAGAGGGCGTACAGGAGATAGATATACCATCTGGTTGATTGAATCTCAGGTGCGGATGAGAGACTGTACAGGAGAGAGATATACCGGCTGGTTGTCAGAATCTCAGGTGGAGATGAGAGTGTGTACAGGAGAGAGATATACCGGCTGCTTGAGTGAATCTCAGGTGGAGATGAGAGCGTGTACAGGAGGGAGATATACCGGCTGCTGGAGTGAATCTGAGCTGGAGATGAATGGGTGTACAGGAGAGATATATATCGGCTGCTTGAGTGAATCTCAGGTGGAGATGAGAGGGTGTACAGGAGGGAGATATACCGGCTGCTTGAGAGAATCTCAGGTGGAGATGACAGGTCGTACAGGAGGGAGATATATCGGCTAGTCGAGTGGATCTCAGGTGGCGATGACACGGCGCACTGGAGAGAGATATACCGGCTGGTTGAGTGGATCTCAGGTGGAGATGACAGGGCGTACAGGCGAGAGATATACCGGATTGTTGAGTGGTTCTCAGGTGGAGATGAGAGGGCGTACAAGAGAGAGATATACCGGCTGGTTGAGTGAATCTCAGGTGGAGATGAGAGGCTGTACAGGAGAGAGATATACCGGCTGGTTGTCAGAATCTGAGAAGGAGATGAGAGGGTGTACAGGAGAGAGATATACCGGCTGCTTGAGTGAATCTCAGGTGGAGATGAGAGGGTGTACAGGAGAGAGATATACCGGCTGCTTGAGTGAATCTCAAGTGCAGATGAGAGGGTGTACAGGAGAGAGATATACTGGCTGGTCGATTGAATCTCAGGTGGAGATGAGAGGGCGTACAGGAGAGAGATATACCGGCTGCTTGAGTGAATCTCAGGTGGAGATGAGAGGGCGTACAGGAGAGAGATATACCGGCTGGTCGAGTGAATCTCAGGTGGAGATCAGAGGGCGTACAGGAGAGAAATATATCGGCTGGTCGAGTGAATCTCAGGAGGAGATGAGAGGGCGTACAGGCGAGAGATATACCGGCTGGTCAAGTGAATCTCAGGTTGGAGATGAGAGGGTGTACATGAGAGATATACCGGCTGGTTGTCAGAATCTCAGCTGGAGATGAGAGGGTGTACAGGAGAGAGATATACCGGCTGGTTGTCAGAAACTCAGTTGGAGATGAGAGGGTGTACAGGAGAGAGATGTACCGGCTGGTTGAGTGAATCTCAGGTGGAGATGAGAGGCTGTACAGGAGAGAGATATACCGGCTGGTTGTCAAAATCTGAGAAGGAGATGAGAGGGTGTACAGGAGAGAGATATACCGGCTGCTTGAGTGAATCTCAGGTGGAGATCAGAGGGCGTACAGGAGAGAAATATATCGGCTGGGCGAGTGAATCTCAGGTGGAGATGAGAGGGTGTACATGAGAGAGATATACCGGCTGGTTGTCAGAATCTCAGGTGGAGATGACAGGATGTACAGCAGACAGATATAGTGGCTGTTTGAGTGAATCTGAGATGGAGATGAGAGGGTGTACAGGAGAGAGATATACCGGCTGGTTGTCAGAATCTCAGGTGGAGATGAGAGGGTGTACAGGAGAGAGATGTACCGGCTGGTTGAGTGAATCTCAGGTGGAGATGAGAGGGTGTACAGGAGAGAGATATACCGGCTGCTTGAGTGAATCTCAGGTGGAGATGAGAGGGTGTACAGGAGAGAGATGTACCGGCTGGTTGACTGAATCTCAGGTGGAGATGAGAGGGTGTACAGGAGAGAGATATACAGGCTGCTTGAGAGAATCCCAGGTGGAGATGAGAGGGCGCACAGGAGAGAGATATACCGGCTGGTCGAATGAATCTCAGGAGGAGATGGGAGGGCGTACAGGAGAGAGATATACCGGCTGGTCGAGTGAATCTCAGGTGGAGATGAGAGGGTGTACAGGAGAGAGATATACCGGCTGCTTGAGTGAATCTCAGGTGGAGATGAGAGGGTGTACAGGAGAGAGATATACCGGCTGCTTGAGTGAATCTCAGGTGGAGATGAGAGGGTGTACAGGAGAGAGATATACCGGCTGGTCGAGTGAATCTCAGGTGGAGATGAGAGGGCGTACAGGAGAGAGATATACCGGCTGGTTGAGTGAAACTCAGGTGGAGATGAGAGGGCGTATAGGCGATAGGTATACCGGCTGGTCGAGTGAATCTCAGGTGGAGATGAGAGGGCGTACAGGAGACAGATATACCGGATTGCTGAGTGGTTCTCAGGTGGAGATGAGAGGGCGTACAGGATAGAGATATACCGGCTGGTTGTCAGAATCTGAGAAGGAGATGAGAGGGTATACAGGAGAGAGATATACCGGCTGGTTGAGTCAATCTCAGGTGGAGATGAGAAGGCGTACAGGAGAGAGATATACCGGCTGGTCGAATGAATCTCAGATGGAGATGAGAGGGTGTACAGGAGGGAGATATACCGGCTGCTTGAGAGAATCTCAGGTGGAGATGACAGGTCGTACAGGAGGGAGATATATCGGCTAGTCGAGTGGATCTCAGGTGGCGATGACACGGCGCACTGGAGAGAGATATACCGGCTGGTTGAGTGGATCTCAGGTGGAGATGACAGGGCGTACAGGCGAGAGATATACCGGATTGTTGAGTGGTTCTCAGGTGGAGATGAGAGGGCGTACAAGAGAGAGATATACCGGCTGGTTGAGTGAATCTCAGGTGGAGATGAGAGGCTGTACAGGAGAGAGATATACCGGCTGGTTGTCAGAATCTGAGAAGGAGATGAGAGGGTGTACAGGAGAGAGATATACCGGCTGCTTGAGTGAATCTCAGGTGGAGATGAGAGGGTGTACAGGAGAGAGATATACCGGCTGCTTGAGTGAATCTCAAGTGCAGATGAGAGGGTGTACAGGAGAGAGATATACTGGCTGGTCGATTGAATCTCAGGTGGAGATGAGAGGGCGTACAGGAGAGAGATATACCGGCTGCTTGAGTGAATCTCAGGTGGAGATGAGAGGGCGTACAGGAGAGAGATATACCGGCTGGTCGAGTGAATCTCAGGTGGAGATCAGAGGGCGTACAGGAGAGAAATATATCGGCTGGTCGAGTGAATCTCAGGAGGAGATGAGAGGGCGTACAGGCGAGAGATATACCGGCTGGTCAAGTGAATCTCAGGTTGGAGATGAGAGGGTGTACATGAGAGATATACCGGCTGGTTGTCAGAATCTCAGCTGGAGATGAGAGGGTGTACAGGAGAGAGATATACCGGCTGGTTGTCAGAAACTCAGTTGGAGATGAGAGGGTGTACAGGAGAGAGATGTACCGGCTGGTTGAGTGAATCTCAGGTGGAGATGAGAGGCTGTACAGGAGAGAGATATACCGGCTGGTTGTCAAAATCTGAGAAGGAGATGAGAGGGTGTACAGGAGAGAGATATACCGGCTGCTTGAGTGAATCTCAGGTGGAGATCAGAGGGCGTACAGGAGAGAAATATATCGGCTGGGCGAGTGAATCTCAGGTGGAGATGAGAGGGTGTACATGAGAGAGATATACCGGCTGGTTGTCAGAATCTCAGGTGGAGATGACAGGATGTACAGCAGACAGATATAGTGGCTGTTTGAGTGAATCTGAGATGGAGATGAGAGGGTGTACAGGAGAGAGATATACCGGCTGGTTGTCAGAATCTCAGGTGGAGATGAGAGGGTGTACAGGAGAGAGATGTACCGGCTGGTTGAGTGAATCTCAGGTGGAGATGAGAGGGTGTACAGGAGAGAGATATACCGGCTGCTTGAGTGAATCTCAGGTGGAGATGAGAGGGTGTACAGGAGAGAGATGTACCGGCTGGTTGACTGAATCTCAGGTGGAGATGAGAGGGTGTACAGGAGAGAGATATACAGGCTGCTTGAGAGAATCCCAGGTGGAGATGAGAGGGCGCACAGGAGAGAGATATACCGGCTGGTCGAATGAATCTCAGGAGGAGATGGGAGGGCGTACAGGAGAGAGATATACCGGCTGGTCGAGTGAATCTCAGGTGGAGATGAGAGGGTGTACAGGAGAGAGATATACCGGCTGCTTGAGTGAATCTCAGGTGGAGATGAGAGGGTGTACAGGAGAGAGATATACCGGCTGCTTGAGTGAATCTCAGGTGGAGATGAGAGGGTGTACAGGAGAGAGATATACCGGCTGGTCGAGTGAATCTCAGGTGGAGATGAGAGGTCGTACAGGAGAGAGATATACCGGCTGGTTGAGTGAAACTCAGGTGGAGATGAGAGGGCGTATAGGCGATAGGTATACCGGCTGGTCGAGTGAATCTCAGGTGGAGATGAGAGGGCGTACAGGAGACAGATATACCGGATTGCTGAGTGGTTCTCAGGTGGAGATGAGAGGGCGTACAGGATAGAGATATACCGGCTGGTTGTCAGAATCTGAGAAGGAGATGAGAGGGTATACAGGAGAGAGATATACCGGCTGGTTGAGTCAATCTCAGGTGGAGATGAGAAGGCGTACAGGAGAGAGATATACCGGCTGGTCGAATGAATCTCAGATGGAGATGAGAGGGTGTACAGGACAGAGATATACCGGCTGGTTGAGTGAATCTCAGGTGGAGATGAGAGGGTGTAGAGGAGTGAGATGTACCGGCTGGTCGAGTGAATCTCAGGTGGAGATGAGAGGGAGTACAGGAGAGAGATATACCGGCTGGTCGAGTGAATCTCAGGTGGAGATGACAGGGCGTACAGGAGAGATATATACCGGCTGCTTGAGTGAATCTCAGGTGGAGATGAGAGGGTGTACAGCAGAGAGATATACCGGCTGGTTTTCAGAATCTCAGGTAGAGATGAGAAGGTGTACAGGAGAGAGATATACCAGCTGCTTCAGTGAATCTCAGGTGGAGATGAGAGGGCGTACAAGAGAGACATATACCGTCTGGTCGAGTGAATCTCAGGTGGAGATGACAGGTCGTACAGGAGAGATATAGATCGGCTGCTTGAGTGAATCTCACGTGGAGATGAGAGGGTGTACAGGAGAGAGATATACCGGCTGCATGAGTGTTTCTCAGGTGGAGATGAGAGGGCGTACAGGAGAGAGATATACCAGCTGGTTGATTGAATCTCAGGTGGGGATGAGAGACTGTACAGGAGAGAGATATACCGGTGGTTGTCAGAATCTCAGGTGGAGATGGGAGTGTGTACAGGAGAGAGATATACCGGCTGCTTGAGTGAATCTCAGGTGGAGATGAGAGCGTGTACAGGAGGGAGATACACCGGCTGCTGGAGTGAATCTGAGCTGGAGATGAATGGGTGTACAGGAGAGATATATATCGGCTGCTTATGTGAATCTCAGGTGGAGATGAGAGGGTGTACAGGAGGGAGATATACCGGCTGCTTGAGAGAATCTCAGGTGGAGATGACAGGTCGTACAGGAGGGAGATATACCGGCTGGTTGAGTGGATCTCAGGTGGCGATGACAGGGCGCACAGGAGAGAGATATACCGGCTGGTTGAGTGGATCTCAGGTGGAGATGACAGGGCGTACAGGAGAGAGATATACCGGATTGTTCTGTGGTTCTCAGGTGGAGATGAGAGGGCGTACAGGAGAGAGATATACCGGCTGGTTGATTGAATCTCAGGTGGAGATGAGAGGCTGTACAGGAGAGAGATATACCGGCTGGTTGTCAGAATCTGAGAAGGAGATGAGAGGATGTACAGGAGAGAGATATACCGGCTGCTTGAGTGAATCTCAGGTGGAGATGAGAGGGTGTACAGGAGAGAGATATACCGGCTGCTTGAGTGAATCTCAAGTGCAGATTAGAGGGTGTACAGGAGAGAGATATACTGGCTGGTCGATTGAATCTCAGGTGGAGATGAGAGGGCGTACAGGAGAGAGATATACCAGCTGCTTGAGTGAATCTCAGGTGGAGATGAGAGGGCGTACAGGAGAGAGATATACCGGCTGGTCGAGTGAATCTCAGGTGGAGATCAGAGGGCGTACAGGAGAGAAATATATCGGCTGGTCGAGTGAATCTCAGGAGGAGATGAGAGGGCGTACAGGCGAGAGATATACCGGCTGGTCAAGTGAATCTCAGGTTGGAGATGAGAGGGTGTACATGAGAGATATACCGGCTGGTTGTCAGAATCTCAGCTGGAGATGAGAGGGTGTACAGGAGAGAGATATACCGGCTGGTTGTCAGAAACTCAGTTGGAGATGAGAGGGTGTACAGGAGAGAGATGTACCGGCTGGTTGAGTGAATCTCAGGTGGAGATGAGAGGCTGTACAGGAGAGAGATATACCGGCTGGTTGTCAAAATCTGAGAAGGAGATGAGAGGGTGTACAGGAGAGAGATATACCGGCTGCTTGAGTGAATCTCAGGTGGAGATCAGAGGGCGTACAGGAGAGAAATATATCGGCTGGGCGAGTGAATCTCAGGTGGAGATGAGAGGGTGTACATGAGAGAGATATACCGGCTGGTTGTCAGAATCTCAGGTGGAGATGACAGGATGTACAGCAGACAGATATAGTGGCTGTTTGAGTGAATCTGAGATGGAGATGAGAGGGTGTACAGGAGAGAGATATACCGGCTGGTTGTCAGAATCTCAGGTGGAGATGAGAGGGTGTACAGGAGAGAGATGTACCGGCTGGTTGAGTGAATCTCAGGTGGAGATGAGAGGGTGTACAGGAGAGAGATATACCGGCTGCTTGAGTGAATCTCAGGTGGAGATGAGAGGGTGTACAGGAGAGAGATGTACCGGCTGGTTGACTGAATCTCAGGTGGAGATGAGAGGGTGTACAGGAGAGAGATATACAGGCTGCTTGAGAGAATCCCAGGTGGAGATGAGAGGGCGCACAGGAGAGAGATATACCGGCTGGTCGAATGAATCTCAGGAGGAGATGGGAGGGCGTACAGGAGAGAGATATACCGGCTGGTCGAGTGAATCTCAGGTGGAGATGAGAGGGTGTACAGGAGAGAGATATACCGGCTGCTTGAGTGAATCTCAGGTGGAGATGAGAGGGTGTACAGGAGAGAGATATACCGGCTGCTTGAGTGAATCTCAGGTGGAGATGAGAGGGTGTACAGGAGAGAGATATACCGGCTGGTCGAGTGAATCTCAGGTGGAGATGAGAGGTCGTACAGGAGAGAGATATACCGGCTGGTTGAGTGAAACTCAGGTGGAGATGAGAGGGCGTATAGGCGATAGGTATACCGGCTGGTCGAGTGAATCTCAGGTGGAGATGAGAGGGCGTACAGGAGACAGATATACCGGATTGCTGAGTGGTTCTCAGGTGGAGATGAGAGGGCGTACAGGATAGAGATATACCGGCTGGTTGTCAGAATCTGAGAAGGAGATGAGAGGGTATACAGGAGAGAGATATACCGGCTGGTTGAGTCAATCTCAGGTGGAGATGAGAAGGCGTACAGGAGAGAGATATACCGGCTGGTCGAATGAATCTCAGATGGAGATGAGAGGGTGTACAGGACAGAGATATACCGGCTGGTTGAGTGAATCTCAGGTGGAGATGAGAGGGTGTAGAGGAGTGAGATGTACCGGCTGGTCGAGTGAATCTCAGGTGGAGATGAGAGGGAGTACAGGAGAGAGATATACCGGCTGGTCGAGTGAATCTCAGGTGGAGATGACAGGGCGTACAGGAGAGATATATACCGGCTGCTTGAGTGAATCTCAGGTGGAGATGAGAGGGTGTACAGCAGAGAGATATACCGGCTGGTTTTCAGAATCTCAGGTAGAGATGAGAAGGTGTACAGGAGAGAGATATACCAGCTGCTTGAGTGAATCTCAGGTGGAGATGAGAGGGCGTACAAGAGAGACATATACCGTCTGGTCGAGTGAATCTCAGGTGGAGATGACAGGTCGTACAGGAGAGATATAGATCGGCTGCTTGAGTGAATCTCACGTGGAGATGAGAGGGTGTACAGGAGAGAGATATACCGGCTGCATGAGTGTTTCTCAGGTGGAGATGAGAGGGCGTACAGGAGAGAGATATACCAGCTGGTTGATTGAATCTCAGGTGGGGATGAGAGACTGTACAGGAGAGAGATATACCGGTGGTTGTCAGAATCTCAGGTGGAGATGGGAGTGTGTACAGGAGAGAGATATACCGGCTGCTTGAGTGAATCTCAGGTGGAGATGAGAGCGTGTACAGGAGGGAGATACACCGGCTGCTGGAGTGAATCTGAGCTGGAGATGAATGGGTGTACAGGAGAGATATATATCGGCTGCTTATGTGAATCTCAGGTGGAGATGAGAGGGTGTACAGGAGGGAGATATACCGGCTGCTTGAGAGAATCTCAGGTGGAGATGACAGGTCGTACAGGAGGGAGATATACCGGCTGGTTGAGTGGATCTCAGGTGGCGATGACAGGGCGCACAGGAGAGAGATATACCGGCTGGTTGAGTGGATCTCAGGTGGAGATGACAGGGCGTACAGGAGAGAGATATACCGGATTGTTCTGTGGTTCTCAGGTGGAGATGAGAGGGCGTACAGGAGAGAGATATACCGGCTGGTTGATTGAATCTCAGGTGGAGATGAGAGGCTGTACAGGAGAGAGATATACCGGCTGGTTGTCAGAATCTGAGAAGGAGATGAGAGGATGTACAGGAGAGAGATATACCGGCTGCTTGAGTGAATCTCAGGTGGAGATGAGAGGGTGTACAGGAGAGAGATATACTGGCTGCTTGAGTGAATCTCAAGTGCAGATTAGAGGGTGTACAGGAGAGAGATATACTGGCTGGTCGATTGAATCTCAGGTGGAGATGAGAGGGCGTACAGGAGAGAGATATACCAGCTGCTTGAGTGAATCTCAGGTGGAGATGAGAGGGCGTACAGGAGAGAGATATACCGGCTGGTCGAGTGAATCTCAGGTGGAGATCAGAGGGCGTACAGGAGAGAGATATAACGGCTGGTCGAGTGAATCTCAGGTGGAGATGAGAGGGCGTACAGGCGAGAGATATACCGGCTGGTCAAGTGAATCTCAGGTTGGAGATGAGAGGGTGTACATGAGAGAGATATACCGGCTGGTTGTCAGAATCTCAGCTGGAGATGAGAGGGTGTACAGGAGAGAGATATACCGGCTGGTTGTCAGAAACTCAGTTGGAGATGAGAGGGTGTACAGGAGAGAGATGTACCGGCTGGTTGAGTGAATCTCAGGTGGAGATGAGAGGCTGTACAGGAGAGAGATATACCGGCTGGTTGTCAGAATCTGAGAAGGAGATGAGAGGGTGTACAGGAGAGAGATATACCGGCTGGTTGAGTCAATCTCAGGTGGAGATGAGAAGGCGTACAGGAGAGAGATATACCGGCTGGTCGAATGAATCTCAGATGGAGATGAGAGGGTGTACAGGACAGAGATATACCGGCTGGTTGAGTGAATCTCAGGTGGAGATGAGAGGGTGTAGAGGAGTGAGATATACCGGCTGGTCGAGTGAATCTCAGGTGGAGATGAGAGGGAGTACAGGAGAGAGATATACCGGCTGGTCGAGTGAATCTCAGGTGGAGATGACAGGGCGTACAGGAGAGATACATACCGGCTGCTTGAGTGAATCTCAGGTGGAGATGAGAGGGTGTACAGCAGAGAGATATACCGGCTGGTTTTCAGAATCTCAGGTAGAGATGAGAAGGTGTACAGGAGAGAGATATACCAGCTGCTTGAGTGAATCTCAGGTGGAGATGAGAGGGCGTACAAGAGAGACATATACCGTCTGGTCGAGTGAATCTCAGGTGGAGATGACAGGTCATACAGGAGAGATATAGATCGGCTGCTTGAGTGAATCTCACGTGGAGATGAGAGGGTGTACAGGAGAGAGATATACCGGCTGCATGAGTGTTTCTCAGGTGGAGATGAGAGGGCGTACAGGAGAGAGATATACCAGCTGGTTGATTGAATCTCAGGTGGGGATGAGAGACTGTACAGGAGAGAGATATACCGGCTGGTTGTCAGAATCTCAGGTGGAGATGGGAGTGTGTACAGGAGAGAGATATACCGGCTGCTTGAGTGAATCTCAGGTGGAGATGAGAGCGTGTACAGGAGGGAGATACACCGGCTGCTGGAGTGAATCTGAGCTGGAGATGAATGGGTGTACAGGAGAGATATATATGGGCTGCTTATGTGAATCTCAGGTGGAGATGAGAGGGTGTACAGGAGGGAGATATACCGGCTGCTTGAGAGAATCTCAGGTGGAGATGACAGGTCGTACAGGAGGGAGATATACCGGCTGGTTGAGTGGATCTCAGGTGGCGATGACAGGGCGCACAGGAGAGAGATATACCGGCTGGTTGAGTGGATCTCAGGTGGAGATGACAGGGCGTACAGGAGAGAGATATACCGGATTGTTGCGTGGTTCTCAGGTGGAGATGACAGGGCGTACAGGAGGGAGATATACCAGCTGCTTGAGTGAATCTCAGGTGGAGATGAGAGGGCGTACAGGAGAGAGATATACCGGCTGGTCGAGTGAATCTCAGGTGGAGATCAGAGGGTGTACAGGAGAGAGATATACCGGCTGCTTGAGTGAATCTCAAGTGCAGATTAGAGGGTGTACAGGAGAGAGATATACTGGCTGGTCGATTGAATCTCAGGTGGAGATGAGAGGGCGTACAGGAGAGAGATATACCAGCTGCTTGAGTGAATCTCAGGTGGAGATGAGAGGGCGTACAGGAGAGAGATATACCGGCTGGTCGAGTGAATCTCAGGTGGAGATCAGAGGGCGTACAGGAGAGAGATATAACGGCTGGTCGAGTGAATCTCAGGTGGAGATGAGAGGGCGTACAGGCGAGAGATATACCGGCTGGTCAAGTGAATCTCAGGTTGGAGATGAGAGGGTGTACATGAGAGAGATATACCGGCTGGTTGTCAGAATCTCAGCTGGAGATGAGAGGGTGTACAGGAGAGAGATATACCGGCTGGTTGTCAGAAACTCAGTTGGAGATGAGAGGGTGTACAGGAGAGAGATGTACCGGCTGGTTGAGTGAATCTCAGGTGGAGATGAGAGGCTGTACAGGAGAGAGATATACCGGCTGGTTGTCAGAATCTGAGAAGGAGATGAGAGGGTGTACAGGAGAGAGATATACCGGCTGGTTGAGTCAATCTCAGGTGGAGATGAGAAGGCGTACAGGAGAGAGATATACCGGCTGGTCGAATGAATCTCAGATGGAGATGAGAGGGTGTACAGGACAGAGATATACCGGCTGGTTGAGTGAATCTCAGGTGGAGATGAGAGGGTGTAGAGGAGTGAGATATACCGGCTGGTCGAGTGAATCTCAGGTGGAGATGACAGGGCGTACAGGAGAGAGATATACCGGCTGCTTGAGTGAATCTCAGGTGGAGATGAGAGGGTGTACAGCAGAGAGATATACCGGCTGGTTTTCAGAATCTCAGGTAGAGATGAGAAGGTGTACAGGAGAGAGATATACCAGCTGCTTGAGTGAATCTCAGGTGGAGATGAGAGGGCGTACAAGAGAGACATATACCGTCTGGTCGAGTGAATCTCAGGTGGAGATGACAGGTCGTACAGGAGAGATATAGATCGGCTGCTTGAGTGAATCTCACGTGGAGATGAGAGGGTGTACAGGAGAGAGATATACCGGCTGCATGAGTGTTTCTCAGGTGGAGATGAGAGGGCGTACAGGAGAGAGATATACCAGCTGGTTGATTGAATCTCAGGTGGGGATGAGAGACTGTACAGGAGAGAGATATACCGGCTGGTTGTCAGAATCTCAGGTGGAGATGGAAGTGTGTACAGGAGAGAGATATACCGGCTGGTTGAGTGAATCTCAGGTGGAGATGAGAGCGTGTACAGGAGGGAGATACACCGGCTGCTTGAGAGAATCTCAGGTGGAGATGACAGGTCGTACAGGAGGGAGATATACCGGCTGGTTGAGTGGATCTCAGGTGGCGATGACAGGGCGCACAGGAGAGAGATATACCGGCTGGTTGAGTGGATCTCAGGTGGAGATGACAGGGCGTACAGGAGAGAGATATACCGGATTGTTGTGTGGTTCTCAGGTGGAGATGAGAGGGCGTACAGGAGAGAGATATACCGGCTGGTTGATTGAATCTCAGGTGGAGATGAGAGGCTGTACAGGAGAGAGATATACCGGCTGGTTGTCAGAATCTGAGAAGGAGATGAGAGGATGTACAGGAGAGAGATATACCGGCTGCTTGAGTGAATCTCAGGTGGAGATGAGAGGGTGTACAGGAGAGAGATATACCGGCTGCTTGAGTGAATCTCAAGTGCAGATTAGAGGGTGTACAGGAGAGAGATATACTGGCTGGTCGATTGAATCTCAGGTGGAGATGAGAGGGCGTACAGGAGAGAGATATACCAGCTGCTTGAGTGAATCTCAGGTGGAGATGAGAGGGCGTACCGGAGAGAGATATACCGGCTGGTCGAGTGAATCTCAGGTGGAGATCAGAGGGCGTACAGGAGAGAGATATACCGGCTGGTCGAGTGAATCTCAGGTTGGAGATGAGAGGGTGTACATGAGAGAGATATACCGGCTGGTTGTCAGAATCTCAGCTGGAGATGAGAGGGTGTACAGGAGAGAGATATACCGGCTGTTTGTCAGAAACTCAGTTGGAGATGAGAGGGTGTACAGGAGAGAGATGTACCGGCTGGTTGAGTGAATCTCAGGTGGAGATGAGAGGCTGTACAGGAGAGAGATATACCGGCTGGTTGTCAGAATCTGAGAAGGAGATGAGAGGGTGTACAGGAGAGAGATATACCGGCTGCTTGAGTGAATCTCAGGTGGAGATGAGAGGGTGTACAGGAGAGAGATATACCGGCTGTTTGTCAGAAACTCAGTTGGAGATGAGAGGGTGTACAGGAGAGAGATGTACCGGCTGGTTGAGTGAATCTCAGGTGGAGATGAGAGGCTGTACAGGAGAGAGATATACCGGCTGGTTGTCAGAATCTGAGAAGGAGATGAGAGGGTGTACAGGAGAGAGATATACCGGCTGCTTGAGTGAATCTCAGGTGGAGATGAGAGGGTGTACAGGAGAGAGATATACCGGCTGCTTGAGTGAATCTCAAGTGCAGATGAGAGGGTGTACAGGAGAGAGATATACTGGCTGGTCGATTGAATCTCAGGTGGAGATGAGAGGGCGTACAGGAGAGAGATATACCGGCTGCTTGAGTGAATCTCAGGTGGAGATGAGAGGGCGTACAGGAGAGAGATATACCGGCTGGTCGAGTGAATCTCAGGTGGAGATGAGAGGGTGTACAGCAGAGAGATATACCGGCTGGTTTTCAGAATCTCAGGTAGAGATGAGAAGGTGTACAGGAGAGAGATATACCAGCTGCTTGAGTGAATCTCAGGTGGAGATGAGAGGGCGTACAAGAGAGACATATACCGTCTGGTCGAGTGAATCTCAGGTGGAGATGACAGGTCGTACAGGAGAGATATAGATCGGCTGCTTGAGTGAATCTCACGTGGAGATGAGAGGGTGTACAGGAGAGAGATATACCGGCTGCATGAGTGTTTCTCAGGTGGAGATGAGAGGGCGTACAGGAGAGAGATATACCAGCTGGTTGATTGAATCTCAGGTGGGGATGAGAGACTGTACAGGAGAGAGATATACCGGCTGGTTGTCAGAATCTCAGGTGGAGATGGAAGTGTGTACAGGAGAGAGATATACCGGCTGGTTGAGTGAATCTCAGGTGGAGATGAGAGCGTGTACAGGAGGGAGATACACCGGCTGCTTGAGAGAATCTCAGGTGGAGATGACAGGTCGTACAGGAGGGAGATATACCGGCTGGTTGAGTGGATCTCAGGTGGCGATGACAGGGCGCACAGGAGAGAGATATACCGGCTGGTTGAGTGGATCTCAGGTGGAGATGACAGGGCGTACAGGAGAGAGATATACCGGATTGTTGTGTGGTTCTCAGGTGGAGATGAGAGGGCGTACAGGAGAGAGATATACCGGCTGGTTGATTGAATCTCAGGTGGAGATGAGAGGCTGTACAGGAGAGAGATATACCGGCTGGTTGTCAGAATCTGAGAAGGAGATGAGAGGATGTACAGGAGAGAGATATACCGGCTGCTTGAGTGAATCTCAGGTGGAGATGAGAGGGTGTACAGGAGAGAGATATACCGGCTGCTTGAGTGAATCTCAAGTGCAGATTAGAGGGTGTACAGGAGAGAGATATACTGGCTGGTCGATTGAATCTCAGGTGGAGATGAGAGGGCGTACAGGAGAGAGATATACCAGCTGCTTGAGTGAATCTCAGGTGGAGATGAGAGGGCGTACCGGAGAGAGATATACCGGCTGGTCGAGTGAATCTCAGGTGGAGATCAGAGGGCGTACAGGAGAGAGATATACCGGCTGGTCGAGTGAATCTCAGGTTGGAGATGAGAGGGTGTACATGAGAGAGATATACCGGCTGGTTGTCAGAATCTCAGCTGGAGATGAGAGGGTGTACAGGAGAGAGATATACCGGCTGTTTGTCAGAAACTCAGTTGGAGATGAGAGGGTGTACAGGAGAGAGATGTACCGGCTGGTTGAGTGAATCTCAGGTGGAGATGAGAGGCTGTACAGGAGAGAGATATACCGGCTGGTTGTCAGAATCTGAGAAGGAGATGAGAGGGTGTACAGGAGAGAGATATACCGGCTGCTTGAGTGAATCTCAGGTGGAGATGAGAGGGTGTACAGGAGAGAGATATACCGGCTGTTTGTCAGAAACTCAGTTGGAGATGAGAGGGTGTACAGGAGAGAGATGTACCGGCTGGTTGAGTGAATCTCAGGTGGAGATGAGAGGCTGTACAGGAGAGAGATATACCGGCTGGTTGTCAGAATCTGAGAAGGAGATGAGAGGGTGTACAGGAGAGAGATATACCGGCTGCTTGAGTGAATCTCAGGTGGAGATGAGAGGGTGTACAGGAGAGAGATATACCGGCTGCTTGAGTGAATCTCAAGTGCAGATGAGAGGGTGTACAGGAGAGAGATATACTGGCTGGTCGATTGAATCTCAGGTGGAGATGAGAGGGCGTACAGGAGAGAGATATACCGGCTGCTTGAGTGAATCTCAGGTGGAGATGAGAGGGCGTACAGGAGAGAGATATACCGGCTGGTCGAGTGAATCTCAGGTGGAGATCAGAGGGCGTACAGGAGAGAAATATATCGGCTGGTCGAGTGAATCTCAGGTGGAGATGAGAGGGCGTACAGGCGAGAGATATACCGGCTGGTCAAGTGAATCTCAGGTTGGAGATGAGAGGGTGTACATGAGAGAGATATACCGGCTGGTTGTCAGAATCTCAGCTGGAGATGAGAGGGTGTACAGGAGAGAGATATACCGGCTGGTTGTCAGAAACTCAGTTGGAGATGAGAGGGTGTACAGGAGAGAGATGTACCGGCTGGTTGAGTGAATCTCAGGTGGAGATGAGAAGGTGTACAGGAGAGAGATATACAGGCTGCTTGAGCGAATCTCAGGTGGAGATGAGAGGGCGCACAGGAGAGAGATATACCGGCTGGTCGAGTGAATCTCAGGAGGAGATGAGAGGGCGTACACGAGAGAGATATACCGGCTGGTCGAGTGAATCTCAGGTGGATATGACAGGGCGTACAGGAGAGAGATATTCCGGATTGTTGAGTGGTTCTCAGGTGGAGATGAGAGGGCGTACAGGAGAGAGATATACCGGCTGGTTGAGTGGATCTCAGGTGGAGATGACGGGGCGTACAGGAGAGAGATATACCGGATTGTTGAGTGGTTCTCAGGTGGAGATGAGAGGGCGTACAGGAGAGAGATATACCGGCTGCTTGAGTGAATCTCAGGTGGAGATGAGAGGGTGTACACGAGAGAGATATACCGGCTGCTTGTCAGAATCTCAGGTGGAGATGAGAGGGTGTACAGGAGAGAGATATACCGGCTGCTTGAGTGAATCTCAGGTGGAGATGAGAGGGTGTACACGAGAGAGATATACCGGCTGCTTGTCAGAATCTCAGGTGGAGATGAGAGGGTGTACAGGAGAGAGATATACCGGCTGCTTGAGTGAATCTCAGCTGCAGATGAGAGGGTGTACAGGAGAGAGATATACTGGCTGGTTGAGTGAATCTCAGGTGGAGATGAGAGTGTGTACAGGAGAGAGATATACCGGCTGCTTGTCAGAATCTCAGGTGGAGATGAGAGGGTGTACAGGAGAGAGATATACCGGCAGCTTGAGTGAATCTCAGGTGGAGATGAGAGAGCGTACAGGAGAGAGGTATACCGGCTTGTCGAGTGAATCTCAGATGGAGATGAGAGGGTGTACAGGACAGAGATATACCGGCTGGTTGAGTGAATCTCAGGTGGAGATGAGAGGCTGTACAGGAGAGAGATATACCGGCTGGTTGTCAGAATCTGAGATGGAGATGAGAGGGTGTACAGGAGAGAGATATACCGGCTGCTTGAGTGAATCTCAGGTGGAGATGAGAGGGTGTACAGGAGAGAGATATACCGGCTGCTTGAGTGAATCTCAAGTGCAGATGAGAGGGTGTACAGGAGAGAGATATACTGGCTGGTCGATTGAATCTCAGGTGGAGATGAGAGGGCGTACAGGAGAGAGATATACCGGCTGCTTGAGTGAATCTCAGGTGGAGATGAGAGGGCGTACAGGAGAGAGATATACCGGCTGGTCGAGTGAATCTCAGGTGGAGATCAGAGGGCGTACAGGAGAGAAATATATCGGCTGGTCGAGTGAATCTCAGGTGGAGATGAGAGGGCGTACAGGCGAGAGATATACCGGCTGGTCAAGTGAATCTCAGGTTGGAGATGAGAGGGTGTACATGAGAGAGATATACCGGCTGGTTGTCAGAATCTCAGCTGGAGATGAGAGGGTGTACAGGAGAGAGATATACCGGCTGGTTGTCAGAAACTCAGTTGGAGATGAGAGGGTGTACAGGAGAGAGATGTACCGGCTGGTTGAGTGAATCTCAGGTGGAGATGAGAAGGTGTACAGGAGAGAGATATACAGGCTGCTTGAGCGAATCTCAGGTGGAGATGAGAGGGCGCACAGGAGAGAGATATACCGGCTGGTCGAGTGAATCTCAGGAGGAGATGAGAGGGCGTACAGGAGAGAGATATACCGGCTGGTCGAGTGAATCTCAGGTGGATATGACAGGGTGTACAGGAGAGAGATATTCCGGATTGTTGAGTGGTTCTCAGGTGGAGATGAGAGGGCGTACAGGAGAGAGATATACCGGCTGGTTGAGTGGATCTCAGGTGGAGATGACAGGGCGTACAGGAGAGAGATATACCGGATTGTTGAGTGGTTCTCAGGTGGAGATGAGAGGGCGTACAGGAGAGAGATATACCGGCTGCTTGAGTGAATCTCAGGTGGAGATGAGAGGGTGTACACGAGAGAGATATACCGGCTGCTTGTCAGAATCTCAGGTGGAGATGAGAGGGTGTACAGGAGAGAGATATACCGGCTGCTTGAGTGAATCTCAGGTGGAGATGAGAGGGTGTACACGAGAGAGATATACCGGCTGCTTGTCAGAATCTCAGGTGGAGATGAGAGGGTGTACAGGAGAGAGATATACCGGCTGCTTGAGTGAATCTCAGCTGCAGATGAGAGGGTGTACAGGAGAGAGATATACTGGCTGGTTGAGTGAATCTCAGGTGGAGATGAGAGTGTGTACAGGAGAGAGATATACCGGCTGCTTGTCAGAATCTCAGGTGGAGATGAGAGGGTGTACAGGAGAGAGATATACCGGCAGCTTGAGTGAATCTCAGGTGGAGATGAGAGAGCGTACAGGAGAGAGGTATACCGGCTTGTCGAGTGAATCTCAGATGGAGATGAGAGGGTGTACAGGACAGAGATATACCGGCTGGTTGAGTGAATCTCAGGTGGATCTGAGAGGGTGTAGAGGAGTGAGATATACCAGCTGGTCGAGTGACTCTCAGGTGGAGATGAGAGGGTGTACAGGAGACAGATATGCCGGCTGGTCGAGTGAATCTCAGGTGGAGATGAGAGGGCGTACAGGAGAGAGATATACCGGCTGGTCGAGTGAATCTCAGGAGGAGATGAGAGGGCGTACAGGAGAGACATATACCGTCTGGTCGAGTGAATCTCAGGTGGAGATGACAGGGCGTACAGGAGAGATATATACCGGCTGCTTGAGTGAATCTCAGGTGGAGATGAGAGGGTGTACAGCAGAGAGATATACCAGCTGGTTTTCAGAATCTCAGGTGGAGATGAGAGGGTGTACAGGATATACCAGCTGCTTGAGTGACTCTCAGGTGGAGATGACAGGTCGTACAGGAGAGATATATATCGGCTGCTTGAGTGAATCTCACGTGGAGATGAGAGGGTGTACAGGAGAGAGAAATACCGGCTGCTTGAGTGGTTCACAGGTGCAGATGAGAGGGTGTACAGGAGAGAGATATACCGGCTGCTGAGTGAATCTCAGGTGGAAATGAGAGTCTGTACAGGAGAGAGATATACCGGCTGGTTGTCAGAATCACAGGTTGAGATGACAGGGTGTACAGCAGACAGATATAGTGGCTGGTTGAGTGAATCTCAGGTGGAGATGAGAGGGTGTACAGGAGGGAGATATTCCGGCTGGTTGTCAGAAACTCTGTTGGAGATGAGAGGGTGTACAGGAGAGAGATGTACCGGCTGGTTGAGTGAATCTCAGGTGGAGATGAGAGGGTGTACAGGAGAGAGATATACAGGCTGGTTGAGTGAAACTCAGGTGGAGATGAGAGGGCGTATAGGCGATAGGTATACCGGCTGGTCGAGTGAATCTCAGGTGGAGATGAGAGGGCGTACAGGAGACAGATATACCGGATTGTTGAGTGGTTCTCAGGTGGAGATGAGAGGGCGTACAGGAGAGAGATATACCGGCTGGTTGAGTGAATCTCAGGTGGATATGAGAGGCTGTACAGGATAGAGATATACCGGCTGGTTGTCAGAATCTGAGAAGGAGATGAGAGGGTGTACAGGAGAGAGATATACCGGCTGGTTGAGTCAATCTCAGGTGGAGATGAGAAGGCGTACAGGGGAGAGATATACCGGCTGGTCGAATGAATCTCAGATGGAGATGAGAGGGTGTACAGGACAGAGATATACCGGCTGATTGAGTGAATCTCAGGTGGAGATGAGAGGGTGTAGAGGAGTGAGATATACCGGCTGGTCGAGTGAATCTCAGGAGGACATGAGAGGGCGTACAGGAGAGACATATACCGTCTGGTCGAGTGAATCTCAGGTGGAGATGACAGGGCGTACAGGAGAGATATATACCGGCTGCTTGAGTGAATCTCAGGTGGAGATGAGAGAGCGTACAGGAGAGAGATATACCGGCTGGTCGAGTGAATCTCAGATGGAGATGAGAGGGTGTACAGGACAGAGGTATACCGGCTGGTTGAGTGAATCTCAGGTGGAGCTGAGAGGGTGTAGAGGAGTGAGATATACCAGCTGGTCGAGTGACTCTCAGGTGGAGATGAGAGGGTGTACAGGAGACAGATATGTCGGCTGGTCGAGTGAATCTCAGGTGGAGATGAGAGGGCGTACAGGTGAGAGATATACCGGCTGGTCGAGTGAATCTCAGGAGGAGATGAGAGGGCATACAGGAGAGACATATACCGTCTGGTCGAGTGAATCTCAGGTGGAGATGACAGGGCGTACAGGAGAGATATATACCGGCTGCGTGAGTGAATCTCAGGTGGAGATGAGAGGGTGTACAGCAGAGAGATATACCAGCTGGTTTTCAGAATCTCAGGTGGAGATGAGAGGGTGTACAGGATATACCAGCTGCTTGAGTGACTCTCAGGTGGAGATGACAGGTCGTACAGGAGAGATATATATCGGCTGCTTGAGTGAATCTCACGTGGAGATGAGAGGGTGTACAGGCGAGAGAAATACCGGCTGCTTGAGTGGTTCACAGGTGCAGATGAGAGGGTGTACAGGATAGAGATATACCGGCTGCTGAGTGAATCTCAGGTGGAGATGAGAGTCTGTACAGGAGAGAGATATACCGGCTGGTTGTCAGAATCACAGGTTGAGATGACAGGGTGTACAGCAGACAGATATAGTGGCTGGTTGAGTGAATCTCAGGTGGAGATGAGAGGGTGTACAGGAGGGAGATATTCCGGCTGGTTGTCAGAATCTCAGGTGGAGATGAGAGGATGTACAGGAGAGAGATATACCGGCTGCTTCAGTGAATCTCAGGTGGAGATGAGAGGGCGTACAGGAGAGAGATATATCGGCTGCTCGAGTGAATCTGAGGTGGAGATGAGACGGCGTACAGGAGAGAGATATACCGGCTGGTCGAGTGAATCTCAGGTGGAGATCAGAGGGCGTACAGGAGAGAAATATATCGGCTGGGCGAGTGAATCTCAGGTGGAGATGAGAGGGCGTACAGGCGAGAGATATACCGGCTGGTTGTCAGAATCTCAGGTGGAGATGACAGAATGTACAGCAGACAGATATCGTGGCTGTTTGAGTGAATCTGAGATGGAGATGAGAGGGTGTACAGGAGAGAGATATACCGGCTGGTTGTCAGAATCTCAGGTGGAGATGAGAGTGTGTACAGGAGAGAGATATACCGGCTGCTTGAGTGAATCTCAGGTGGAGATGAGAGGGTGTACAGGAGAGAGATATACAGGCTGCTTGAGAGAATCTCAGGTGGAGATGAGAGGGCGCACAGGAGAGAGATATACCGGCTGGTCGAGTGAATTTCAGGAGGAGATGGGAGGGCGTACAGGAGAGAGATATACCGGCTTGTCGAGTGAATCTCAGGTGGAGATGAGAGGGTGTACATGAGACAGATATACCGGCTGCTTGAGTGAGTCTCAGGTGGAGATGAGAGGGTGTACAGGAGAGAGTTATACCGGCTGCTTGAGTGAATCTCAGGTGGAGATGAGAGGGCGTACAGGAGAGAGATATACCGGCTGGTCGAGTGAGTCTCAGGAGGAGATGAGAGGGCGTACAGGAGTGACATATACCGTCTGGTCGAGTGAATCTCAGTTGGAGATGACAGGGCGTACAGGAGAGATATATACCGGCTGCTTGAGTGAATCTCAGGTGGAGATGAGAGGGTGTACAGCAGAGAGATATACCAGCTGGTTTTCAGAATCTCAGGTGGAGATGAGAGGGTGTACAGGATATACCAGCTGCTTGAGTGACTCTCAGGTGGAAATGACAGGTCGTACAGGAGAGATATATATCGGCTGCTTGAGTGAATCTCACGTGGAGATGAGAGGGTGTGCAGGAGAGAGAAATACCGGCTGCTTGAGTGGTTCACAGGTGCAGATGAGAGGGTGTACAGGAGAGAGATATACCGGTTGCTGAGTGAATCTCAGGTGGAGATGAGAGTCTGTACAGGAGAGAGATATACCGGCTGGTTGTCAGAATCACAGGTTGAGATGACAGGGTGTACAGCAGACAGATATAGTGGCTGGTTGAGTGAATCTCAGGTGGAGATGAGAGGGTGTACAGGAGGGAGATATTCCGGCTGGTTGTCAGAATCTCAGGTGGAGATGAGAGGATGTACAGGAGAGAGATATACCGGCTGCTTCAGTGAATCTCAGGTGGAGATGAGAGGGCGTACAGGAGAGAGATATACCGGCTGCTCGAGTGAATCTGTGGTGGAGATGAGACGGCGTACAGGAGAGAGATATACCGGATGGTCGAGTGAATCTCAGGTGGAGATCAGAGGGCGTACAGGAGAGAAATATATCGGCTGGGCGAGTGAATCTCAGGTGGAGATGAGAGGGCGTACAGGCGAGAGATATACCGGCTGCTTGACTGAATCTCAGGTGGAGATGAGAGGGTGTACAGGAGAGAGATATACCGGCTGCTTGAGTGAATCTCAGGTGGAGATGAGAGGGTGTACAGCAGACAGATATAGTGGCTGTTTGAGTGAATCTGAGATGGAGATGAGAGGGTGTACAGGAGAGAGATATACCGGCTGGTCGAGTGAATCTCAGGAGGAGATGGGAGGGCGTACAGGAGAGAGATATACCGGCTGGTCGAGTGAATCTCAGGTGGAGATGAGAGGGTGGACAGGAGAGAGATATACCGGCTGCTTGACTGAATCTCAGGTGGAGATGAGAGGGTGTACAGGAGAGAGATATAGCGGCTGCTTGAGTGAATCTCAGGTGGAGATGAGAGGGTGTACAGGAGAGAGATATACCGGCTGGTCAAGTGAATCTCAGGTGGAGATGAGAGGGTGTACAGGAGAGAGATATACCGGCTGGTTTAGTGAAACTCAGGTGGAGATGAGAGGGCGTATAGGCGATAGGTATACCGGCTGGTCGAGTGAATCTCAGGTGGAGATGAGAGGGAGTACAGGGGACAGTTGTACCGGATTGTTGAGTGGTTCTCAGGTGGAGATGAGAGGGCGTACAGGAGAGAGATATACCGGCTGGTTGAGTGAATCTCAGGTGGAGATGAGAGGCTGTACAGGATAGAGATATACCGGCTGGTTGTCAGAATCTGAGAAGGAGATGAGAGGGTGTACAGGAGAGAGATATACCGGCTGGTTGAGTCAATCTCAGGTGGAGATGAGAAGGCGTACAGGAGAGAGATATACCGGCTGGTCGAATGAATCTCAGGTGGAGATGAGAGGGTGTACAGGACAGAGATATACCGGCTTGTTGAGTGAATCTCAGGTGGAGATGAGAGGGTGTAGAGGAGTGAGATATACCGGCTGGTCGAGTGAATCTCAGGAGGAGATGAGAGGGCGTACAGGAGAGACATATACCGTCTGGTCGAGTGAATCTCAGGTGGAGATGACAGGGCGTACAGGAGAGATATATACCGGCTGATTGAGTGAATCTCAGGTGGAGATGAGAGGGTGTACAGCAGAGAGATATACCGGCTGGTTTTCAGAATCTCAGGTGGAGATGAGAAGGTGTACAGGAGAGAGATATACCAGCTGCTTGAGTGAATCTCAGGTGGAGATGAGAGGGTGTACAAGAGAGACATATACCGTCTGGTCGAGTGAATCTCAGGTGGAGATGACAGGTCGTACAGGAGAGATATAGATCGGCTGCTTGAGTGAATCTCACGTGGAGATGAGAGGGTGTACAGGAGAGAGATATACCGGCTGCTTGAGTGGTTCTCAGGTGGAGATGAGAGGGCGTACAGGAGATAGATATACCATCTGGTTGATTGAATCTCAGGTGGGGATGAGAGACTGTACAGGAGAGAGATATACCGGCTGGTTGTCAGAATCTCAGGTGGAGATGAGAGTGTGTACAGGAGAGAGATATACCGGCTGCTTGAGTGAATCTCAGGTGGAGATGAGAGCGTGTACAGGAGGGAGATATACCGGCTGCTGGAGTGAATCTGAGCTGGAGATGAATGGGTGTACAGGAGAGATATATATCGGCTGCTTGAGTGAATCTCAGGTGGAGATGAGAGGGTGTACAGGAGGGAGATATACCGGCTGCTTGAGAGAATCTCAGGTGGAGATGACAGGTCGTACAGGAGGGAGATATATCGGCTAGTCGAGTGGATCTCAGGTGGCGATGACAGGGCGCACCGGAGAGAGATATACCGGCTGGTTGAGTGGATCTCAGGTGGAGATGACAGGGCGTACAGGCGAGAGATATACCGGATTGTTGAGTGGTTCTCAGGTGGAGATGAGAGGGCGTACAAGAGAGAGATATACCGGCTGGTTGAGTGAATCTCAGGTGGAGATGAGAGGCTGTACAGGAGAGAGATATACCGGCTGGTTGTCAGAATCTGAGAAGGAGATGAGAGGGTGTACAGGAGAGAGATATACCGGCTGCTTGAGTGAATCTCAGGTGGAGATGAGAGGGTGTACAGGAGAGAGATATACCGGCTGCTTGAGTGAATCTCAAGTGCAGATGAGAGGGTGTACAGGAAAGAGATATACTGGCTGGTCGATTGAATCTCAGGTGGAGATGAGAGGGCGTACAGGAGAGAGATATACCGGCTGCTTGAGTGAATCTCAGGTGGAGATGAGAGGGCGTACAGGAGAGAGATATACCGGCTGGTCAAGTGAATCTCAGGTGGAGATCAGAGGGCGTACAGGAGAGAAATATATCGGCTGGTCGAGTGAATCTCAGGAGGAGATGAGAGGGTGTACAGGCGAGAGATATACCGGCTGGTCAAGTGAATCTCAGGTTGGAGATGAGAGGGTGTACATGAGAGAGATATACCGGCTGGTTGTCAGAATCTCAGCTGGAGATGAGAGGGTGTACATGAGAGAGATATACCGGCTGGTTGTCAGAAACTCAGGTGGAGATGAGAGGGTGTACAGGAGAGAGATGTACCGGCTGGTTGAGTGAATCTCAGGTGGAGATGAGAGGCTGTACAGGAGAGAGATATACCGGCTGGTTGTCAGAATCTGAGAAGGAGATGAGAGGGTGTACAGGAGAGAGATATACCGGCTGCTTGAGTGAATCTCAGGTGGAGATGAGAGGGCGTACAGGAGAGAGATATACCGGCTGCTCGAGTGAATCTGAGGTGGAGATGAGACGGCGTACAGGAGAGTGATATACCGGCTGGTCGAGTGAATCTCAGGTGGAGATCAGAGGGCGTACAGGAGAGAAATATATCGGCTGGGCGAGTGAATCTCAGGTGGAGATGAGAGGGTGTACATGAGAGAGATATTCCGGCTGGTTGTCAGAATCTCAGGTGGAGATGACAGGATGTACAGCAGACAGATATAGTGGCTGTTTGAGTGAATCTGAGATGGAGATGAGAGGGTGTACAGGAGAGAGATATACCGGCTGGTTGTCAGAATCTCAGGTGGAGATGAGAGGGTGTACAGGAGAGAGATGTACCGGCTGGTTGAGTGAATCTCAGGTGGAGATGAGAGGGTGTACAGGAGAGAGATATACCGGCTGCTTGAGTGAATCTCAGGTGGAGATGAGAGGGTGTAAAGGAGAGAGATGTACCGGCTGGTTGACTGAATCTCAGGTGGAGATGAGAGGGTGTACAGGAGAGAGATATACAGGCTTCTTGAGAGAATCTCAGGTGGAGATGAGAGGGCGCACAGGAGAGAGATATACCGGCTGGTCGAGTGAATCTCAGGAGGAGATGTGAGGGCGTACAGGAGAGAGATATACCGGCTGGTCGAGTGAATCTCAGGTGGAGATGAGAGGGTGTACAGGAGAGAGATATACCGGCTGCTTGAGTGAATCTCAGGTGGAGATGAGAGGGTGTACAGGAGAGAGATATACCGGCTGCTTGAGTGAATCTCAGGTGGAGATGAGAGGGTGTACAGGAGAGAGATATACCGGCTGGTCGAGTGAATCTCAGGTGGAGATGAGAGGGCGTACAGGAGAGAGATATACCGGCTGGTTGAGTGAAACTCAGGTGGAGATGAGAGGGCGTATAGGCGATAGGTATACCGGCTGGTCGAGTGAATCTCAGGTGGAGATGAGAGGGTGTACAGGAGACAGATATACCGGATTGCTGAGTGGTTCTCAGGTGGAGATGAGAGGGCGTACAGGAGAGAGATATACCGGCTGGTTGAGTGAATCTCAGGTGGAGATGAGAGGCTGTACAGGATAGAGATATACCGGCTGGTTGTCAGAATTTGAGAAGGAGATGAGAGGGTGTACAGGAGAGAGATATACCGGCTGGTTGAGTCAATCTCAGGTGGAGATGAGAAGGCGTACAGGAGAGAGATATACCGGCTGGTCGAATGAATCTCAGATGCAGATGAGAGGGTGTACAGGACAGAGATATACCGGCTGGTTGAGTGAATCTCAGGTGGAGATGAGAGGGTGTAGAGGAGTGAGATATACCGGCTGGTCGAGTGAATCTCAGGTGGAGATGAGAGGGAGTACAGGAGAGAGATATACCGGCTGGTCGAGTGAATCTCAGGAGGAGATGAGAGGGCGTACAGGAGAGACATATACCGTCTGGTCGAATGAATCTCAGGTGGAGATGACAGGGCGTACAGGAGAGATATATACCGGCTGCTTGAGTGAATCTCAGGTGGAGATGAGAGGGTGTACAGCAGAGAGATATACCGGCTGGTTTTCAGAATCTCAGGTAGAGATGAGAAGGTGTACAGGAGAGAGATATACCAGCTGCTTGAGTGAATCTCAGGTGGAGATGAGAGGGTGTACAAGAGAGACATATACCGTCTGGTCGAGTGAATCTCAGGTGGAGATGACAGGTCATACAGGAGAGATATAGATCGGCTGCTTGAGTGAATCTCACGTGGAGATGAGAGGGTGTACAGGAGAGAGATATACCGGCTGCTTGAGTGGTTCTCAGGTGGAGATGAGAGGGCGTACAGGAGATAGATATACCATCTGGTTGATTGAAACTCAGGTGGGGATGAGAGACTGTACAGGAGAGAGATATACCGGCTGCTTGAGTGAATCTCAGGTGGAGATGAGAGCGTGTACAGGAGGGAGATATACCGGCTGCTGGAGTGAATCTGAGCTGGAGATGAATGGGTGTACAGGAGAGATATATATCGGCTGCTTGAGTGAATCTCAGGTGGAGTTGAGAGGGTGTACAGGAGGGAGATATACCGGCTGCTTGAGAGAATCTCAGCTGGAGATGACAGGTCGTACAGGAGGGAGATATATCGGCTAGTCGAGTGGATCTCAGGTGGCGATGACACGGCGCACTGGAGAGAGATATACCGGCTGGTTGAGTGGATCTCAGGTGGAGATGACAGGGCGTACAGGCGAGAGATATACCGGACTGTTGAGTGGTTCTCAGGTGGAGATGAGAGGGCGTACAAGAGAGAGATATACCGGCTGGTTGAGTGAATCTCAGGTGGAGATGAGAGGCTGTACAGGAGAGAGATATACCGGCTGGTTGTCAGAATCTGAGAAGGAGATGAGAGGGTGTACAGGAGAGAGATATACCGGCTGCTTGAGTGAATCTCAGGTGGAGATGAGAGGGTGTACAGGAGAGAGATATACCGGCTGCTTGAGTGAATCTCAAGTGCAGATGAGAGGGTGTACAGGAGAGAGATATACTGGCTGGTCGAGTGAATCTCAGGTGGATATGACAGGGCGTACAGGAGAGAGATATACCGGCTGGTCGAGTGAATCTCAGGTGGAGATGAGAGGGCGTATAGGAGAGAGGTATACCGGCTGTTTGAGTGGTACTCAGGAGGAGATGAGAGGGCGTACAGGAGAGAGATATACCGGCTGGTTGAGTGAATCTCAGGTGGGGATGAGAAACTGTACAGGAGAGAGATGAACCGGCTGGTTGTCAGAATCTCAGGTGGAGATGAGAGGGTGTACAGGAGAGAGATATACAGGCTGCTTGAGCGAATCTCAGGTGGAGATGAGAGGGCGCACAGGAGAGAGATATACCGGCTGGTCGAGTGAATCTCAGGAGGAGATGAGAGGGCGTACAGGAGAGAGATATACCGGCTGGTCGAGTGAATCTCAGGTGGATATGACAGGGCGTACAGGAGAGAGATATTCCGGATTGTTGAGTGGTTCTCAGGTGGAGATGAGAGGGCGTACAGGAGAGAGATATACCGGCTGGTTGAGTGGATCTCAGGTGGAGATGACAGGGCGTACAGGAGAGAGATATACCGGATTGTTGAGTGGTTCTCAGGTGGAGATGAGAGGGCGTACAGGAGAGAGATATACCGGCTGCTTGAGTGAATCTCAGGTGGAGATGAGAGGGTGTACACGAGAGAGATATACCGGCTGCTTGTCAGAATCTCAGGTGGAGATGAGAGGGTGTACAGGAGAGAGATATACCGGCTGCTTGAGTGAATCTCAGGTGGAGATGAGAGGGTGTACACGAGAGAGATATACCGGCTGCTTGTCAGAATCTCAGGTGGAGATGAGAGGGTGTACAGGAGAGAGATATACCGGCAGCTTGAGTGAATCTCAGGTGGAGATGAGAGAGCGTACAGGAGAGAGGTATACCGGCTTGTCGAGTGAATCTCAGATGGAGATGAGAGGGTGTACAGGACAGAGATATACCGGCTGGTTGAGTGAATCTCAGGTGGATCTGAGAGGGTGTAGAGGAGTGAGATATACCAGCTGGTCGAGTGACTCTCAGGTGGAGATGAGAGGGTGTACAGGAGACAGATATGCCGGCTGGTCGAGTGAATCTCAGGTGGAGATGAGAGGGCGTACAGGAGAGAGATATACCGGCTGGTCGAGTGAATCTCAGGAGGAGATGAGAGGGCGTACAGGAGAGACATATACCGTCTGGTCGAGTGAATCTCAGGTGGAGATGACAGGGCGTACAGGAGAGATATATACCGGCTGCTTGAGTGAATCTCAGGTGGAGATGAGAGGGTGTACAGCAGAGAGATATACCAGCTGGTTTTCAGAATCTCAGGTGGAGATGAGAGGGTGTACAGGATATACCAGCTGCTTGAGTGACTCTCAGGTGGAGATGACAGGTCGTACAGGAGAGATATATATCGGCTGCTTGAGTGAATCTCACGTGGAGATGAGAGGGTGTACAGGAGAGAGAAATACCGGCTGCTTGAGTGGTTCACAGGTGCAGATGAGAGGGTGTACAGGAGAGAGATATACCGGCTGCTGAGTGAATCTCAGGTGGAAATGAGAGTCTGTACAGGAGAGAGATATACCGGCTGGTTGTCAGAATCACAGGTTGAGATGACAGGGTGTACAGCAGACAGATATAGTGGCTGGTTGAGTGAATCTCAGGTGGAGATGAGAGGGTGTACAGGAGAGAGATGTACCGGCTGGTTGAGTGAATCTCAGGTGGAGATGAGAGGGTGTACAGGAGAGAGATATACAGGCTGGTTGAGTGAAACTCAGGTGGAGATGAGAGGGCGTATAGGCGATAGGTATACCGGCTGGTCGAGTGAATCTCAGGTGGAGATGAGAGGGCGTACAGGAGACAGATATACCGGATTGTTGAGTGGTTCTCAGGTGGAGATGAGAGGGCGTACAGGAGAGAGATATACCGGCTGGTTGAGTGAATCTCAGGTGGATATGAGAGGCTGTACAGGATAGAGATATACCGGCTGGTTGTCAGAATCTGAGAAGGAGATGAGAGGGTGTACAGGAGAGAGATATACCGGCTGGTTGAGTCAATCTCAGGTGGAGAGGAGAAGGCGTACAGGAGAGAGATATACCGGCTGGTCGAATGAATCTCAGATGGAGATGAGAGGGTGTACAGGACAGAGATATACCGGCTGATTGAGTGAATCTCAGGTGGAGATGAGAGGGTGTAGAGGAGTGAGATATACCGGCTGGTCGAGTGAATCTCAGGAGGAGATGAGAGGGCGTACAGGAGAGACATATACCGTCTGGTCGAGTGAATCTCAGGTGGAGATGACAGGGCGTACAGGAGAGATATATACCGGCTGCTTGAGTGAATCTCAGGTGGAGATGAGAGAGCGTACAGGAGAGAGATATACCGGCTGGTCGAGTGAATCTCAGATGGAGATGAGAGGGTGTACAGGACAGAGATATACCGGCTGGTTGAGTGAATCTCAGGTGGAGCTGAGAGGGTGTAGAGGAGTGAGATATACCAGCTGGTCGAGTGACTCTCAGGTGGAGATGAGAGGGTGTACAGGAGACAGATATGTCGGCTGGTCGAGTGAATCTCAGGTGGAGATGAGAGGGCGTACAGGTGAGAGATATACCGGCTGGTCGAGTGAATCTCAGGAGGAGATGAGAGGGCATACAGGAGAGACATATACCGTCTGGTCGAGTGAATCTCAGGTGGAGATGACAGGGCGTACAGGAGAGATATATACCGGCTGCGTGAGTGAATCTCAGGTGGAGATGAGAGGGTGTACAGCAGAGAGATATACCAGCTGGTTTTCAGAATCTCAGGTGGAGATGAGAGGGTGTACAGGATATACCAGCTGCTTGAGTGACTCTCAGGTGGAGATGACAGGTCGTACAGGAGAGATATATATCGGCTGCTTGAGTGAATCTCACGTGGAGATGAGAGGGTGTACAGGCGAGAGAAATACCGGCTGCTTGAGTGGTTCACAGGTGCAGATGAGAGGGTGTACAGGATAGAGATATACCGGCTGCTGAGTGAATCTCAGGTGGAGATGAGAGTCTGTACAGGAGAGAGATATACCGGCTGGTTGTCAGAATCACAGGTTGAGATGACAGGGTGTACAGCAGACAGATATAGTGGCTGGTTGAGTGAATCTCAGGTGGAGATGAGAGGGTGTACAGGAGGGAGATATTCCGGCTGGTTGTCAGAATCTCAGGTGGAGATGAGAGGATGTACAGGAGAGAGATATACCGGCTGCTTCAGTGAATCTCAGGTGGAGATGAGAGGGCGTACAGGAGAGAGATATATCGGCTGCTCGAGTGAATCTGAGGTGGAGATGAGACGGCGTACAGGAGAGAGATATACCGGCTGGTCGAGTGAATCTCAGGTGGAGATCAGAGGGCGTACAGGAGAGATATATATCGGCTGGGCGAGTGAATATCAGGTGGAGATGAGAGGGCGTACAGGCGAGAGATATACCGGCTGGTTGTCAGAATCTCAGGTGGAGATGACAGGATGTACAGCAGACAGATATCGTGGCTGTTTGAGTGAATCTGAGATGGAGATGAGAGGGTGTACAGGAGAGAGATATACCGGCTGGTTGTCAGAATCTCAGGTGGAGATGAGAGTGTGTACAGGAGAGAGATATACCGGCTGCTTGAGTGAATCTCAGGTGGAGATGAGAGGGTGTACAGGAGAGAGATATACAGGCTGCTTGAGAGAATCTCAGGTGGAGATGAGAGGGCGCACAGGAGAGAGATATACCGGCTGGTCGAGTGAATTTCAGGAGGAGATGGGAGGGCGTACAGGAGAGAGATATACCGGCTTGTCGAGTGAATCTCAGGTGGAGATGAGAGGGTGTACATGAGACAGATATACCGGCTGCTTGAGTGAGTCTCAGGTGGAGATGAGAGGGTGTACAGGAGAGAGTTATACCGGCTGCTTGAGTGAATCTCAGGTGGAGATGAGAGGGCGTACAGGAGAGAGATATACCGGCTGGTCGAGTGAATCTCAGGAGGAGATGAGAGGGCGTACAGGAGTGACATATACCGTCTGGTCGAGTGAATCTCAGTTGGAGATGACAGGGCGTACAGGAGAGATATATACCGGCTGCTTGAGTGAATCTCAGGTGGAGATGAGAGGGTGTACAGCAGAGAGATATACCAGCTGGTTTTCAGAATCTCAGGTGGAGATGAGAGGGTGTACAGGATATACCAGCTGTGAGTGAATCTCAGGTGGAGATGAGAGGGCGTACAGGAGAGAGATATGCCGGCTGCTTGAGTGAATCTCAGGTGGAAATGAGAGGGTGTACAGGAGGGCGATATACCGGGCTGCTTGAGTGAATCTCAGGTGGATATGAGAGGGCGTACAGGAATGAGGTATACGGGCTGGTTGAGTGAATCTCACGTGGTGATCAGAGGATGTACAGGCGAGATTATACCGGCTGGTTGTCAGAATCGACAGGGGGAGTTGACAGGGTGTACAGCAGACAGATATAGTGGCTGGTTGAGTGAATCTCAGGTGGAGATGAGAGGGTGTACAGGAGGGAGATATTCCGGCTGGTTGTCAGAATCTCAGGTGGAGATGAGAGGATGTACAGGAGAGAGATATACCGGCTGCTTCAGTGAATCTCAGGTGGAGATGAGAGGGCGTACAGGAGAGAGATATACCGGCTGCTCGAGTGAATCTGTGGTGGAGATGAGACGGCGTACAGGAGAGAGATATACCGGATGGTCGAGTGAATCTCAGGTGGAGATCAGAGGGCGTACAGGGAGAGAAATATATCGGCTGGGCGAGTGAATCTCAGGTGGAGATGAGAGGGCGTACAGGCGAGAGATATACCGGCTGCTTGACTGAATCTCAGGTGGAGATGAGAGGGTGTACAGGAGAGAGATATACCGGCTGCTTGAGTGAATCTCAGGTGGAGATGAGAGGGTGTACAGCAGACAGATATAGTGGCTGTTTGAGTGAATCTGAGATGGAGATGAGAGGGTGTACAGGAGAGAGATATACCGGCTGGTCGAGTGAATCTCAGGAGGAGATGGGAGGGCGTACAGGAGAGAGATATACCGGCTGTCGAGTGAATCTCAGGTGGAGATGAGAGGGTGGACAGGAGAGAGATATACCGGCTGCTTGACTGAATCTCAGGTGGAGATGAGAGGGTGTACAGGAGAGAGATATACCGGCTGCTTGAGTGAATCTCAGGTGGAGATGAGAGGGTGTACAGGAGAGAGATATACCGGCTGGTCAAGTGAATCTCAGGTGGAGATGAGAGGGTGTACAGGAGAGAGATATACCGGCTGGTTTAGTGAAACTCAGGTGGAGATGAGAGGGCGTATAGGCGATAGGTATACCGGCTGGTCGAGTGAATCTCAGGTGGAGATGAGAGGGAGTACAGGGGACAGATGTACCGGATTGTTGAGTGGTTCTCAGGTGGAGATGAGAGGGCGTACAGGAGAGAGATATACCGGCTGGTTGAGTGAATCTCAGGTGGAGATGAGAGGCTGTACAGGATAGAGATATACCGGCTGGTTGTCAGAATCTGAGAAGGAGATGAGAGGGTGTACAGGAGAGAGATATACCGCTGTTGAGTCAATCTCAGGTGGAGATGAGAAGGCGTACAGGAGAGAGATATACCGGCTGGTCGAATGAATCTCAGGTGGAGATGAGAGGGTGTACAGGACAGAGATATACCGGCTTGTTGAGTGAATCTCAGGTGGAGATGAGAGGGTGTAGAGGAGTGAGATATACCGGCTGGTCGAGTGAATCTCAGGAGGAGATGAGAGGGCGTACAGGAGAGACATATACCGTCTGGTCGAGTGAATCTCAGGTGGAGATGACAGGGGCGTACAGGAGAGATATATATCGGCTGCTTGAGTGAATCTCAGGTGGAGATGAGAGGGTGTACAGGAGGGAGATATACCGGCTGCTTGAGAGAATCTCAGGTGGAGATGACAGGTCGTACAGGAGGGAGATATATCGGCTAGTCGAGTGGATCTCAGGTGGCGATGACAGGGCGCACTGGAGAGAGATATACCGGCTGGTTGAGTGGATCTCAGGTGGAGATGACAGGGCGTACAGGCGAGAGATATACCGGATTGTTGAGTGGTTCTCAGATGGAGATGAGAGGGCGTACAAGAGAGAGATATACCGGCTGGTTGAGTGAATCTCAGGTGGAGATGAGAGGCTGTACAGGAGAGAGATATACCGGCTGGTTGTCAGAATCTGAGAAGGAGATGAGAGGGTGTACAGGAGAGAGATATACCGGCTGCTTGAGTGAATCTCAGGTGGAGATGAGAGGGTGTACAGGAGAGAGATATACCGGCTGCTTGAGTGAATCTCAAGTGCAGATGAGAGGGTGTACAGGAAAGAGATATACTGGCTGGTCGATTGAATCTCAGGTGGAGATGAGAGGGCGTACAGGAGAGAGATATACCGGCTGCTTGAGTGAATCTCAGGTGGAGATGAGAGGGCGTACAGGAGAGAGATATACCGGCTGGTCGAGTGAATCTCAGGTGGAGATCAGAGGGCGTACAGGAGAGAAATATATCGGCTGGTCGAGTGAATCTCAGGAGGAGATGAGAGGGCGTACAGGCGAGAGATATACCGGCTGGTCAAGTGAATCTCAGGTTGGAGATGAGAGGGTGTACATGAGAGAGATATACCGGCTGGTTGTCAGAATCTCAGCTGGAGATGAGAGGGTGTACATGAGAGAGATATACCGGCTGGTTGTCAGAAACTCAGGTGGAGATGAGAGGGTGTACAGGAGAGAGATGTACCGGCTGGTTGAGTGAATCTCAGGTGGAGATGAGAGGCTGTACAGGAGAGAGATATACCGGCTGGTTGTCATAATCTGAGAAGGAGATGAGAGGGTGTACAGGAGAGAGATATACCGGCTGCTTGAGTGAATCTCAGGTGGAGATGAGAGGGCGTACAGGAGAGAGATATACCGGCTGCTCGAGTGAATCTGAGGTGGAGATGAGACGGCGTACAGGAGAGTGATATACCGGCTGGTCGAGTGAATCTCAGGTGGAGATCAGAGGGCGTACAGGAGAGAAATATATCGGCTGGGCGAGTGAATCTCAGGTGGGGATGAGAGGGTGTACATGAGAGAGATATACCGGCTGGTTGTCAGAATCTCAGGTGGAGATGACAGGATGTACAGCAGACAGATATAGTGGCTGTTTGAGTGAATCTGAGATGGAGATGAGAGGGTGTACAGGAGAGAGATATACCGGCTGGTTGTCAGAATCTCAGGTGGAGATGAGAGGGTGTACAGGAGAGAGATGTACCGGCTGGTTGAGTGAATCTCAGGTGGAGATGAGAGGGTGTACAGGAGAGAGATATACCGGCTGCTTGAGTGAATCTCAGGTGGAGATGAGAGGGTGTAAAGGAGAGAGATGTACCGGCTGGTTGACTGAATCTCAGGTGGAGATGAGAGGGTGTACAGGAGAGAGATATACAGGCTTCTTGAGAGAATCTCAGGTGGAGATGAGAGGGCGCACAGGAGAGAGATATACCGGCTGGTCGAGTGAATCTCAGGAGGAGATGTGAGGGCGTACAGGAGAGAGATATACCGGCTGGTCGAGTGAATCTCAGGTGGAGATGAGAGGGTGTACAGGAGAGAGATATACCGGCTGCTTGAGTGAATCTCAGGTGGAGATGAGAGGGTGTACAGGAGAGAGATATACCGGCTGCTTGAGTGAATCTCAGGTGGAGATGAGAGGGTGTACAGGAGAGAGATATACCGGCTGGTCGAGTGAATCTCAGGTGGAGATGAGAGGGCGTACAGGAGAGAGATATACCGGCTGGTTGAGTGAAACTCAGGTGGAGATGAGAGGGCGTATAGGCGATAGGTATACCGGCTGGTCGAGTGAATCTCAGGTGGAGATGAGAGGGTGTACAGGAGACAGATATACCGGATTGCTGAGTGGTTCTCAGGTGGAGATGAGAGGGCGTACAGGAGAGAGATATACCGGCTGGTTGAGTGAATCTCAGGTGGAGATGAGAGGCTGTACAGGATAGAGATATACCGGCTGGTTGTCAGAATTTGAGAAGGAGATGAGAGGGTGTACAGGAGAGAGATATACCGGCTGGTTGAGTCAATCTCAGGTGGAGATGAGAAGGCGTACAGGAGAGAGATATACCGGCTGGTCGAATGAATCTCAGATGCAGATGAGAGGGTGTACAGGACAGAGATATACCGGCTGGTTGAGTGAATCTCAGGTGGAGATGAGAGGGTGTAGAGGAGTGAGATATACCGGCTGGTCGAGTGAATCTCAGGTGGAGATGAGAGGGAGTACAGGAGAGAGATATACCGGCTGGTCGAGTGAATCTCAGGAGGAGATGAGAGGGCGTACAGGAGAGACATATACCGTCTGGTCGAGTGAATCTCAGGTGGAGATGACAGGGCGTACAGGAGAGATATATACCGGCTGCTTGAGTGAATCTCAGGTGGAGATGAGAGGGTGTACAGCAGAGAGATATACCGGCTGGTTTTCAGAATCTCAGGTAGAGATGAGAAGGTGTACAGGAGAGAGATATACCAGCTGCTTGAGTGAATCTCAGGTGGAGATGAGAGGGTGTACAAGAGAGACATATACCGTCTGGTCGAGTGAATCTCAGGTGGAGATGACAGGTCGTACAGGAGAGATATAGATCGGCTGCTTGAGTGAATCTCACGTGGAGATGAGAGGGTGTACAGGAGAGAGATATACCGGCTGCTTGAGTGGTTCTCAGGTGGAGATGAGAGGGCGTACAGGAGATAGATATACCATCTGGTTGATTGAATCTCAGGTGGGGATGAGAGACTGTACAGGAGAGAGATATACCGGCTGCTTGAGTGAATCTCAGGTGGAGATGAGAGCGTGTACAGGAGGGAGATATACCGGCTGCTGGAGTGAATCTGAGCTGGAGATGAATGGGTGTACAGGAGAGATATATATCGGCTGCTTGAGTGAATCTCAGGTGGAGATGAGAGGGTGTACAGGAGGGAGATATACCGGCTGCTTGAGAGAATCTCAGCTGGAGATGACAGGTCGTACAGGAGGGAGATATATCGGCTAGTCGAGTGGATCTCAGGTGGCGATGACACGGCGCACTGGAGAGAGATATACCGGCTGGTTGAGTGGATCTCAGGTGGAGATGACAGGGCGTACAGGCGAGAGATATACCGGACTGTTGAGTGGTTCTCAGGTGGAGATGAGAGGGCGTACAAGAGAGAGATATACCGGCTGGTTGAGTGAATCTCAGGTGGAGATGAGAGGCTGTACAGGAGAGAGATATACCGGCTGGTTGTCAGAATCTGAGAAGGAGATGAGAGGGTGTACAGGAGAGAGATATACCGGCTGCTTGAGTGAATCTCAGGTGGAGATGAGAGGGTGTACAGGAGAGAGATATACCGGCTGCTTGAGTGAATCTCAAGTGCAGATGAGAGGGTGTACAGGAGAGAGATATACTGGCTGGTCGATTGAATCTCAGGTGGAGATGAGAGGGCGTACAGGAGAGAGATATACCGGCTGCTTGAGTGAATCTCAGGTGGAGATGAGAGGGCGTACAGGAGAGAGATATACCGGCTGTTCGAGTGAATCTCAGGTGGAGATCAGAGGGCGTACAGGAGAGAAATATATCGGCTGGTCGAGTGAATCTCAGGAGGAGATGAGAGGGCGTACAGGCGAGAGATATACCGGCTGGTCAAGTGAATCTCAGGTTGGAGATGAGAGGGTGTACATGAGAGATATACCGGCTGGTTGTCAGAATCTCAGCTGGAGATGAGAGGGTGTACAGGAGAGAGATATACCGGCTGGTTGTCAGAAACTCAGTTGGAGATGAGAGGGTGTACAGGAGAGAGATGTACCGGCTGGTTGAGTGAATCTCAGGTGGAGATGAGAGGCTGTACAGGAGAGAGATATACCGGCTGGTTGTCAAAATCTGAGAAGGAGATGAGAGGGTGTACAGGAGAGAGATATACCGGCTGCTTGAGTGAATCTCAGGTGGAGATGAGAGGGCGTACATGAGAGAGATATACCGGCTGCTCGAGTGAATCTGAGGTGGAGATGAGACGGCGTACAGGAGAGTGATATACCGGCTGGTCGAGTGAATCTCAGGTGGAGATCAGAGGGCGTACAGGAGAGAAATGTATCGGCTGGGCGAGTGAATCTCAGGTGGAGATGAGAGGGTGTTCATGAGAGAGATATACCGGCTGGTTGTCAGAATCTCAGGTGGAGATGACAGGATGTACAGCAGACAGATATAGTGGCTGTTTGAGTGAATCTGAGATGGAGATGAGAGGGTGTACAGGAGAGAGATATACCGGCTGGTTGTCAGAATCTCAGGTGGAGATGAGAGGGTGTACAGGAGAGAGATGTACCGGCTGGTTGAGTGAATCTCAGGTGGAGTTGAGAGGGTGTACAGGAGAGAGATATACCGGCTGCTTGAGTGAATCTCAGGTGGAGATGAGAGGGTGTACAGGAGAGAGATGTACCGGCTGCTTGAGTGAATCTCAGGTGGAGATGAGAGGGTGTACAGGAGAGAGATATACAGGCTGCTTGAGAGAATCCCAGGTGGAGATGAGAGGGCGCACAGGAGAGAGATATACCGGCTGGTCGAGTGAATCTCAGGAGGAGATGGGAGGGCGTACAGGAGAGAGATATACCGGCTGGTCGAGTGAATCTCAGGTGGAGATGAGAGGGTGTACAGGAGAGAGATATACCGGCTGCTTGAGTGAATCTCAGGTGGAGATGAGAGGGTGTACAGGAGAGAGATATACCGGCTGCTTGAGTGAATCTCAGGTGGAGATGAGAGGGTGTACAGGAGAGAGATATACCGGCTGGTCGAGTGAATCTCAGGTGGAGATGAGAGGGCGTACAGGAGAGAGATATACCGGCTGGTTGAGTGAAACTCAGGTGGAGATGAGAGGGCGTATAGGCGATAGGTATACCGGCTGGTCGAGTGAATCTCAGGTGGAGATGAGAGGGCGTACAGGAGACAGATATACCGGATTGCTGAGTGGTTCTCAGGTGGAGATGAGAGGGCGTACAGGAGAGAGATATACCGGCTGGTTGAGTGAATCTCAGGTGGAGATGAGAGGCTGTACAGGATAGAGATATACCGGCTGGTTGTCAGAATCTGAGAAGGAGATGAGAGGGTGTACAGGAGAGAGATATACCGGCTGGTTGAGTCAATCTCAGGTGGAGATGAGAAGGCGTACAGGAGAGAGATATACCGGCCGGTCGAATGAATCTCAGATGGAGATGAGAGGGTGTACAGGACAGAGATATACCGGCTGGTTGAGTGAATCTCAGGTGGAGATGAGAGGGTGTAGAGGAGTGAGATATACCTTCTGGTCGAGTGAATCTCAGGTGGAGATGAGAGGGAGTACAGGAGAGAGATATACCGGCTGGTCGAGTGAATCTCAGGTGGAGATGACAGGGCGTACAGGAGAGATATATACCGGCTGCTTGAGTGAATCTCAGGTGGAGATGAGAGGGTGTACAGCAGAGAGATATACCGGCTGGTTTTCAGAATCTCAGGTAGAGATGAGAAGGTGTACAGGAGAGAGATATACCAGCTGCTTGAGTGAATCTCAGGTGGAGATGAGAGGGCGTACAAGAGAGACATATACCGTCTGGTCGAGTGAATCTCAGGTGGAGATGACAGGTCGTACAGTAGAGATATAGATCGGCTGCTTGAGTGAATCTCACGTGGAGATGAGAGGGTGTACAGGAGAGAGATATACCGGCTGCATGAGTGTTTCTCAGGTGGAGATGAGAGGGCGTACAGGAGAGAGATATACCAGCTGGTTGATTGAATCTCAGGTGGGGATGAGAGACTGTACAGGAGAGAGATATACCGGCTGGTTGTCAGAATCTCAGGTGGAGATGGGAGTGTGTACAGGAGAGAGATATACCGGCTGCTTGAGTGAATCTCAGGTGGAGATGAGAGCGTGTACAGGAGGGAGATACACCGGCTGCTGGAGTGAATCTGAGCTGGAGATGAATGGGTGTACAGGAGAGATATATATGGGCTGCTTATGTGAATCTCAGGTGGAGATGAGAGGGTGTACAGGAGGGAGATATACCGGCTGCTTGAGAGAATCTCAGGTGGAGATGACAGGTCGTACAGGAGGGAGATATACCGGCTGGTTGAGTGGATCTCAGGTGGCGATGACAGGGCGCACAGGAGAGAGATATACCGGCTGGTTGAGTGGATCTCAGGTGGAGATGACAGGGCGTACAGGAGAGAGATATACCGGATTGTTGTGTGGTTCTCAGGTGGAGATGAGAGGGCGTACAGGAGAGAGATATACCGGCTGGTTGATTGAATCTCAGGTGGATATGAGAGGCTGTACAGGAGAGAGATATACCGGCTGGTTGTCAGAATCTGAGAAGGAGATGAGAGGATGTACAGGAGAGAGATATACCGGCTGCTTGAGTGAATCTCAGGTGGAGATGAGAGGGTGTACAGGAGAGAGATATACCGGCTGCTTGAGTGAATCTCAAGTGCAGATTAGAGGGTGTACAGGAGAGAGATATACTGGCTGGTCGATTGAATCTCAGGTGGAGATGAGAGGGCGTACAGGAGAGAGATATACCAGCTGCTTGAGTGAATCTCAGGTGGAGATGAGAGGGCGTACCGGAGAGAGATATACCGGCTGGTCGAGTGAATCTCAGGTGGAGATCAGAGGGCGTACAGGAGAGAGATATACCGGCTGGTCGAGTGAATCTCAGGTGGAGATGAGAGGGCGTACAGGCGAGAGATTATACCGGCTGGTCAAGTGAATCTCAGGTTGGAGATGAGAGGGTGTACATGAGAGAGATATACCGGCTGGTTGTCAGAATCTCAGCTGGAGATGAGAGGGTGTACAGGAGAGAGATATACCGGCTGTTTGTCAGAAACTCAGTTGGAGATGAGAGGGTGTACAGGAGAGAGATGTACCGGCTGGTTGAGTGAATCTCAGGTGGAGATGAGAGGCTGTACAGGAGAGAGATATACCGGCTGGTTGTCAGAATCTGAGAAGGAGATGAGAGGGTGTACAGGAGAGAGATATACCGGCTGCTTGAGTGAATCTCAGGTGGAGATGAGAGGGTGTACAGGAGAGAGATATACCGGCTGCTTGAGTGAATCTCAAGTGCAGATGAGAGGGTGTATAGGAGAGAGATATACTGGCTGGTCGATTGAATCTCAGGTGGAGATGAGAGGGCGTACAGGAGAGAGATATACCGGCTGCTTGAGTGAATCTCAGGTGGAGATGAGAGGGCGTACAGGAGAGAGATATACCGGCTGGTCGAGTGAATCTCAGGTGGAGATCAGAGGGCGTACAGGAGAGAAATATATGGGCTGGTCGAGTGAATCTCAGGTGGAGATGAGAGGGCGTACAGGCGAGAGATATACCGGCTGGTCAAGTGAATCTCAGGTGGAGATGAGAGGGTGTACAGGAGAGAGATATACCGGCTGGTCGAGTGAATCTCAGGTGGAGATGAGAGGGCGTACAGGAGAGAGATATACCGGCTGGTTGAGTGAAACTCAGGTGGAGATGAGAGGGCGTATAGGCGATAGGTATACCGGCTGGTCGAGTGAATCTCAGGTGGAGATGAGAGGGTGTACAGGAGACAGATATACCGGATTGCTGAGTGGTTCTCAGGTGGAGATGAGAGGGCGTACAGGAGAGAGATATACCGGCTGGTTGAGTGAATCTCAGGTGGAGATGAGAGGCTGTACAGGATAGAGATATACCGGCTGGTTGTCAGAATTTGAGAAGGAGATGAGAGGGTGTACAGGAGAGAGATATACCGGCTGGTTGAGTCAATCTCAGGTGGAGATGAGAAGGCGTACAGGAGAGAGATATACCGGCTGGTCGAATGAATCTCAGATGCAGATGAGAGGGTGTACAGGACAGAGATATACCGGCTGGTTGAGTGAATCTCAGGTGGAGATGAGAGGGTGTAGAGGAGTGAGATATACCGGCTGGTCGAGTGAATCTCAGGTGGAGATGAGAGGGAGTACAGGAGAGAGATATACCGGCTGGTCGAGTGAATCTCAGGAGGAGATGAGAGGGCGTACAGGAGAGACATATACCGTCTGGTCGAGTGAATCTCAGGTGGAGATGACAGGGCGTACAGGAGAGATATATACCGGCTGCTTGAGTGAATCTCAGGTGGAGATGAGAGGGTGTACAGCAGAGAGATATACCGGCTGGTTTTCAGAATCTCAGGTAGAGATGAGAAGGTGTACAGGAGAGAGATATACCAGCTGCTTGAGTGAATCTCAGGTGGAGATGAGAGGGTGTACAAGAGAGACATATACCGTCTGGTCGAGTGAATCTCAGGTGGAGATGACAGGTCGTACAGGAGAGATATAGATCGGCTGCTTGAGTGAATCTCACGTGGAGATGAGAGGGTGTACAGGAGAGAGATATACCGGCTGCTTGAGTGGTTCTCAGGTGGAGATGAGAGGGCGTACAGGAGATAGATATACCATCTGGTTGATTGAATCTCAGGTGGGGATGAGAGACTGTACAGGAGAGAGATATACCGGCTGCTTGAGTGAATCTCAGGTGGAGATGAGAGCGTGTACAGGAGGGAGATATACCGGCTGCTGGAGTGAATCTGAGCTGGAGATGAATGGGTGTACAGGAGAGATATATATCGGCTGCTTGAGTGAATCTCAGGTGGAGATGAGAGGGTGTACAGGAGGGAGATATACCGGCTGCTTGAGAGAATCTCAGCTGGAGATGACAGGTCGTACAGGAGGGAGATATATCGGCTAGTCGAGTGGATCTCAGGTGGCGATGACACGGCGCACTGGAGAGAGATATACCGGCTGGTTGAGTGGATCTCAGGTGGAGATGACAGGGCGTACAGGCGAGAGATATACCGGACTGTTGAGTGGTTCTCAGGTGGAGATGAGAGGGCGTACAAGAGAGAGATATACCGGCTGGTTGAGTGAATCTCAGGTGGAGATGAGAGGCTGTACAGGAGAGAGATATACCGGCTGGTTGTCAGAATCTGAGAAGGAGATGAGAGGGTGTACAGGAGAGAGATATACCGGCTGCTTGAGTGAATCTCAGGTGGAGATGAGAGGGTGTACAGGAGAGAGATATACCGGCTGCTTGAGTGAATCTCAAGTGCAGATGAGAGGGTGTACAGGAGAGAGATATACTGGCTGGTCGATTGAATCTCAGGTGGAGATGAGAGGGCGTACAGGAGAGAGATATACCGGCTGCTTGAGTGAATCTCAGGTGGAGATGAGAGGGCGTACAGGAGAGAGATATACAGGCTGCTTGAGAGAATCCCAGGTGGAGATGAGAGGGCGCACAGGAGAGAGATATATCGGCTGGTCGAGTGAATCTCAGGAGGAGATGGGAGGGCGTACAGGAGAGAGATATACCGGCTGGTCGAGTGAATCTCAGGTGGAGATGAGAGGGTGTACAGGAGAGAGATATACCGGCTGCTTGAGTGAATCTCAGGTGGAGATGAGAGGGTGTACAGGAGAGAGATATACCGGCTGCTTGAGTGAATCTCAGGTGGAGATGAGAGGGTGTACAGGAGAGAGATATACCGGCTGGTCGAGTGAATCTCAGGTGGAGATGAGAGGGCGTACAGGAGAGAGATATACCGGCTGGTTGAGTGAAACTCAGGTGGAGATGAGAGGGCGTATAGGCGATAGGTATACCGGCTGGTCGAGTGAATCTCAGGTGGAGATGAGAGGGCGTACAGGAGACAGATATACCGGATTGCTGAGTGGTTCTCAGGTGGAGATGAGAGGGCGTACAGGAGAGAGATATACCGGCTGGTTGAGTGAATCTCAGGTGGAGATGAGAGGCTGTACAGGATAGAGATATACCGGCTGGTTGTCAGAATCTGAGAAGGAGATGAGAGGGTGTACAGGAGAGAGATATACCGGCTGGTTGAGTCAATCTCAGGTGGAGATGAGAAGGCGTACAGGAGAGAGATATACCGGCCGGTCGAATGAATCTCAGATGGAGATGAGAGGGTGTACAGGACAGAGATATACCGGCTGGTTGAGTGAATCTCAGGTGGAGATGAGAGGGTGTAGAGGAGTGAGATATACCTTCTGGTCGAGTGAATCTCAGGTGGAGATGAGAGGGAGTACAGGAGAGAGATATACCGGCTGGTCGAGTGAATCTCAGGTGGAGATGACAGGGCGTACAGGAGAGATATATACCGGCTGCTTGAGTGAATCTCAGGTGGAGATGAGAGGGTGTACAGCAGAGAGATATACCGGCTGGTTTTCAGAATCTCAGGTAGAGATGAGAAGGTGTACAGGAGAGAGATATACCAGCTGCTTGAGTGAATCTCAGGTGGAGATGAGAGGGCGTACAAGAGAGACATATACCGTCTGGTCGAGTGAATCTCAGGTGGAGATGACAGGTCGTACAGTAGAGATATAGATCGGCTGCTTGAGTGAATCTCACGTGGAGATGAGAGGGTGTACAGGAGAGAGATATACCGGCTGCATGAGTGTTTCTCAGGTGGAGATGAGAGGGCGTACAGGAGAGAGATATACCGGCTGGTTGTCAGAATCTCAGGTGGAGATGGGAGTGTGTACAGGAGAGAGATATACCGGCTGCTTGAGTGAATCTCAGGTGGAGATGAGAGCGTGTACAGGAGGGAGATACACCGGCTGCTGGAGTGAATCTGAGCTGGAGATGAATGGGTGTACAGGAGAGATATATATGGGCTGCTTATGTGAATCTCAGGTGGAGATGAGAGGGTGTACAGGAGGGAGATATACCGGCTGCTTGAGAGAATCTCAGGTGGAGATGACAGGTCGTACAGGAGGGAGATATACCGGCTGGTTGAGTGGATCTCAGGTGGCGATGACAGGGCGCACAGGAGAGAGATATACCGGCTGGTTGAGTGGATCTCAGGTGGAGATGACAGGGCGTACAGGAGAGAGATATACCGGATTGTTGTGTGGTTCTCAGGTGGAGATGAGAGGGCGTACAGGAGAGAGATATACCGGCTGGTTGATTGAATCTCAGGTGGATATGAGAGGCTGTACAGGAGAGAGATATACCGGCTGGTTGTCAGAATCTGAGAAGGAGATGAGAGGATGTACAGGAGAGAGATATACCGGCTGCTTGAGTGAATCTCAGGTGGAGATGAGAGGGTGTACAGGAGAGAGATATACCGGCTGCTTGAGTGAATCTCAAGTGCAGATTAGAGGGTGTACAGGAGAGAGATATACTGGCTGGTCGATTGAATCTCAGGTGGAGATGAGAGGGCGTACAGGAGAGAGATATACCAGCTGCTTGAGTGAATCTCAGGTGGAGATGAGAGGGCGTACCGGAGAGAGATATACCGGCTGGTCGAGTGAATCTCAGGTGGAGATCAGAGGGCGTACAGGAGAGAGATATACCGGCTGGTCGAGTGAATCTCAGGTGGAGATGAGAGGGCGTACAGGCGAGAGATATACCGGCTGGTCAAGTGAATCTCAGGTTGGAGATGAGAGGGTGTACATGAGAGAGATATACCGGCTGGTTGTCAGAATCTCAGCTGGAGATGAGAGGGTGTACAGGAGAGAGATATACCGGCTGTTTGTCAGAAACTCAGTTGGAGATGAGAGGGTGTACAGGAGAGAGATGTACCGGCTGGTTGAGTGAATCTCAGGTGGAGATGAGAGGCTGTACAGGAGAGAGATATACCGGCTGGTTGTCAGAATCTGAGAAGGAGATGAGAGGGTGTACAGGAGAGAGATATACCGGCTGCTTGAGTGAATCTCAGGTGGAGATGAGAGGGTGTACAGGAGAGAGATATACCGGCTGCTTGAGTGAATCTCAAGTGCAGATGAGAGGGTGTATAGGAGAGAGATATACTGGCTGGTCGATTGAATCTCAGGTGGAGATGAGAGGGCGTACAGGAGAGAGATATACCGGCTGCTTGAGTGAATCTCAGGTGGAGATGAGAGGGCGTACAGGAGAGAGATATACCGGCTGGTCGAGTGAATCTCAGGTGGAGATCAGAGGGCGTACAGGAGAGAAATATATGGGCTGGTCGAGTGAATCTCAGGTGGAGATGAGAGGGCGTACAGGCGAGAGATATACCGGCTGGTCAAGTGAATCTCAGGTTGGAGATGAGAGGGTGTACATGAGAGAGATATACCGGCTGGTTGTCAGAATCTCAGCTGGAGATGAGAGGGTGTACAGGAGAGAGATATACCGGCTGGTTGTCAGAAACTCAGTTGGAGATGAGAGGGTGTACAGGAGAGAGATGTACCGGCTGGTTGAGTGAATCTCAGGTGGAGATGAGAGGGTGTACAGGAGAGAGATATACAGGCTGCTTGAGCGAATCTCAGGTGGAGATGAGAGGGCGCACAGGAGAGAGATATACCGGCTGGTCGAGTGAATCTCAGGAGGAGATGAGAGGGCGTACAGGAGAGAGATATACCGGCTGGTCGAGTGAATCTCAGGTGGATATGACAGGGCGTACAGGAGAGAGATATACCGGCTGGTCGAGTGAATCTCAGGTGGAGATGAGAGGGCGTATAGGAGAGAGGTATACCGGCTGTTTGAGTGGTACTCAGGAGGAGATGAGAGGGCGTACAGGAGAGAGATATACCGGCTGGTTGAGTGAATCTCAGGTGGGGATGAGAGACTGTACAGGAGAGAGATGAACCGGCTGGTTGTCAGAATCTCAGGTGGAGATGAGAGGGTGTACAGGAGAGAGATATACCGGCTGCTTGAGTGAATCTCAGGTGGAGATGAGAGCGTGTACAGGAGAGATATATACCGGCTGCTGGAGTGAATCTGAGGTGGAGATGAGAGGGTGTACAGGAGAGATATATATCGGCTGCTTGAGTGAATATCAGGTGGAGTTGAGAGGGTGTACAGGAGAGACATATACCGGCTGCTTGAGTGAATCTCAGGTGGAGATGACAGGTCGTACAGGAGGGAGAAATATCGGCTGGTCGAGTGGATCTCAGGTGTCGATGACAGGGCGCACAGGAGAGAGATATACCGGATTGTTGAGTGGTTCTCAGGTGGAGATGAGAGGGCGTACAGGAGAGAGATATACCGGCTGGTTGAGTGGATCTCAGGTGGAGATGACAGGGCGTACAGGAGAGAGATATACCGGATTGTTGAGTGGTTCTCAGGTGGAGATGAGAGGGCGTACAGGAGAGAGATATACCGGCTGCTTGAGTGAATCTCAGGTGGAGATGAGAGGGTGTACACGAGAGAGATATACCGGCTGCTTGTCAGAATCTCAGGTGGAGATGAGAGGGTGTACAGGAGAGAGATATACCGGCTGCTTGAGTGAATCTCAGGTGGAGATGAGAGGGTGTACACGAGAGAGATATACCGGCTGCTTGTCAGAATCTCAGGTGGAGATGAGAGGGTGTACAGGAGAGAGATATACCGGCTGCTTGAGTGAATCTCAGCTGCAGATGAGAGGGTGAAGCAGGAGAGAGATATACTGGCTGGTTGAGTGAATCTCAGGTGGAGATGAGAGTGTGTACAGGAGAGAGATATACCGGCTGCTTGTCAGAATCTCAGGTGGAGATGAGAGGGTGTACAGGAGAGAGATATACCGGCTGCTTGAGTGAATCTCAGGTGGAGATGAGAGAGCGTACAGGAGAGAGGTATACCGGCTTGTCGAGTGAATCTCAGATGGAGATGAGAGGGTGCACAGGACAGAGATATACCGGCTGGTTGAGTGAATCTCAGGTGGATCTGAGAGGGTGTAGAGGAGTGAGATATACCAGCTGGTCGAGTGACTCTCAGGTGGAGATGAGAGGGTGTACAGGAGACAGATATGCCGGCTGGTCGAGTGAATCTCAGGTGGAGATGAGAGGGCGTACAGGAGAGAGATATACCGGCTGATCGAGTGAATCTCAGGAGGAGATGAGAGGGCGTACAGGAGAGACATATACCGTCTGGTCGAGTGAATCTCAGGTGGAGATGACAGGGCGTACAGGAGAGATATATACCGGCTGCTTGAGTGAATCTCAGGTGGAGATGAGAGGGTGTACAGCAGAGAGATATACCAGCTGGTTTTCAGAATCTCAGGTGGAGATGAGAGGGTGTACAGGATATACCAGCTGCTTGAGTGACTCTCAGGTGGAGATGACAGGTCGTACAGGAGAGATATATATCGGCTGCTTGAGTGAATCTCACGTGGAGATGAGAGGGTGTACAGGAGAGAGAAATACCGGCTGCTTGAGTGGTTCACAGGTGCAGATGAGAGGGTGTACAGGAGAGAGATATACCGGCTGCTGAGTGAATCTCAGGTGGAGATGAGAGTCTGTACAGGAGAGAGATATACCGGCTGGTTGTCAGAATCACAGGTTGAGATGACAGGGTGTACAGCAGACAGATATAGTGGCTGGTTGAGTGAATCTCAGGTGGAGATGAGAGGGTGTACAGGAGGGAGATATTCCGGCTGGTTGTCAGAATCTCAGGTGGAGATGAGAGGATGTACAAGAGAGAGATATACCGGCTGCTTTAGTGAATCTCATGTGGAGATGAGAGGGTGTACATGAGAGAGATATACCGGCTGGTTGTCAGAATCTCAGCTGGAGATGAGAGGGCGCACAGGAGAGAGATATACCGGCTGGTCGAGTGAATCTCAGGTGGAGATGAGAGGGAGTACAGGAGAGAGATATACCGGATTGTTGAGTGGTTCTCAGGTGGAGATGAGAGGGGCGTACAGGAGAGAGATATACCGGCTGCTTGAGTGAATCTCAGGTGGAGATGAGAGGGTGTACACGAGAGAGATATACCGGCTGCTTGTCAGAATCTCAGGTGGAGATGAGAGGGTGTACAGGAGAGAGATATACCGGCTGCTTGAGTGAATCTCAGGTGGAGATGAGAGGGTGTACACGAGAGAGATATACCGGCTGCTTGTCAGAATGTCAGGTGGAGATGAGAGGGTGTACAGGAGAGAGATATACCGGCTGCTTGAGTGAATCTCAGCTGCAGATGAGAGGGTGTACAGGAGAGAGATATACTGGCTGGTTGAGTGAATCTCAGGTGGAGATGAGAGTGTGTACAGGAGAGAGATATACCGGCTGCTTGTCAGAATCTCAGGTGGAGATGAGAGGGTGTACAGGAGAGAGATATACCGGCTGCTTGAGTGAATCTCAGGTGGAGATGAGAGAGCGTACAGGAGAGATGTATACCGGCTTGTCGAGTGAATCTCAGATGGAGATGAGAGGGTGTACAGGACAGAGATATACCGGCTGGTTGAGTGAATCTCAGGTGGATCTGAGAGGGTGTAGAGGAGTGAGATATACGAGCTGGTCGAGTGACTCTCAGGTGGAAATGAGAGGGTGTACAGGAGACAGATATGCCGGCTGGTCGAGTGAATCTCAGGTGGAGATGAGAGGGCGTACAGGAGAGAGATATACCGGCTGGTCGAGTGAATCTCAGGAGGAGATGAGAGGGCGTACAGGAGAGACATATACCGTCTGGTCGAGTGAATCTCAGGTGGAGATGACAGGGCGTACAGGAGAGATATATACCGGCTGCTTGAGTGAATCTCAGGTGGAGATGAGAGGGTGTACAGCAGAGAGATATACCAGCTGGTTTTCAGAATCTCAGGTGGAGATGAGAGGGTGTACAGGATATACCAGCTGCTTGAGTGACTCTCAGGTGGAGATGACAGGTCATACAGGAGAGATATATATCGGCTGCTTGAGTCAATCTCACGTGGAGATGAGAGGGTGTACAGGAGAGAGAAATACCGGCTGCTTGAGTGGTTCACAGGTGCAGATGAGAGGGTGTACAGGAGAGAGATATACCGGCTGCTGAGTGAATCTCAGGTGGAGATGAGAGTCTGTACAGGAGAGAGATATACCGACTGGTTGTCAGAATCACAGGTTGAGATGACAGGGTGTTCAGCAGACAGATATAGTGGCTGGTTGAGTGAATCTCAGGTGGAGATGAGAGGGTGTACAGGAGGGAGATATTCCGGCTGGTTGTCAGAATCTCAGGTGGAGATGAGAGGATGTACAAGAGAGAGATATACCGGCTGCTTTAGTGAATCTCATGTGGAGATGAGAGGGTGTACATGAGAGAGATATACCGGCTGGTTGTCAGAAACTCAGTTGGAGATGAGAGGGTGTACAGGAGAGAGATGTACCGGCTGTTTGAGTGAATCTCAGGTGGAGATGAGAGGGTGTACAGGAGAGAGATATACAGGCTGCTTGAGCGAATCTCAGGTGGAGATGAGAGGGCGCACAGGAGAGAGATATACCGGCTGGTCGAGTGAATCTCAGGAGGAGATGAGAGGGCGTACAGGAGAGAGATATACCAGCTGGTTGATTGAATCTCAGGTGGAGATGAGAGGGTGTAGAGGAGTGAGATATACCGGCTGGTCGAGTGAATCTCAGGTGGAGATGAGAGGGAGTACAGGAGAGAGATATACCGGCTGGTCGAGTGAATCTCAGGAGAAGATGACAGGGCGTACAGGAGAGACATATACCGTCTGGTCGAGTGAATCTCAGGTGGAGATGACAGGGCGTACAGGAGAGATATATACCGGCTGCTTGAGTGAATCTCAGGTGGAGATGAGAGGGTGTACAGCAGAGAGATATACCGGCTGGTTTTCAGAATCTCAGGTAGAGATGAGAAGGTGTACAGGAGAGAGATATACCAGCTGCTTGAGTGAATCTCAGGTGGAGATGAGAGGGTGTACAAGAGAGACATATACCGTCTGGTCGAGTGAATCTCAGGTGGAGATGACAGGTCGTACAGGAGAGATATAGATCGGCTGCTTGAGTGAATCTCACGTGGAGATGAGAGGGTGTACAGGAGAGAGATATACCGGCTGCTTGAGTGGTTCTCAGGTGGAGATGAGAGGGCGTACAGGAGATAGATATACCATCTGGTTGATTGAATCTCAGGTGGGGATGAGAGACTGTACAGGAGAGAGATATACCGGCTGGTTGTCAGAATCTCAGGTGGAGATGAGAGTGTGTACAGGAGAGAGATATACCGGCTGCTTGAGTGAATCTCAGGTGGAGATGAGAGCGTGTACAGGAGGGAGATATACCGGCTGCTGGAGTGAATCTGAGCTGGAGATGAATGGGTGTACAGGAGAGATATATATCGGCTGCTTGAGTGAATCTCAGGTGGAGATGAGAGGGTGTACAGGAGGGAGATATACCGGCTGCTTGAGAGAATCTCAGGTGGAGATGACAGGTCGTACAGGAGGGAGATATATCGGCTAGTCGAGTGGATCTCAGGTGGCGATGACACGGCGCACTGGAGAGAGATATACCGGCTGGTTGAGTGGATCACAGGTGGAGATGACAGGGCGTACAGGTGAGAGATATACCGGATTGTTGAGTGGTTCTCAGGTGGAGATGAGAGGGCGTACAAGAGAGAGATATACCGGCTGGTTGAGTGAATTTCAGGTGAAGATGAGAGGCTGTACAGGAGAGAGATATACCGGCTGGTTGTCAGAATCTGAGAAGGAGATGAGAGGGTGTACAGGAGAGAGATATACCGGCTGCTTGAGTGAATCTCAGGTGGAGATGAGAGGGTGTACAGGAGAGAGATATACCGGCTGCTTGAGTGAATCTCAAGTGCAGATGAGAGGGTGTACAGGAGAGAGATATGCTGGCTGGTCGATTGAATCTCAGGTGGAGATGAGAGGGCGTACAGGAGAGAGATATACCGGCTGCTTGAGTGAATCTCAGGTGGAGATGAGAGGGCGTACAGGAGAGAGATATACCGGCTGGTCGAGTGAATCTCAGGTGGAGATCAGAGGGCGTACAGGAGAGAAATATATCGGCTGGTCGAGTGAATCTCAGGAGGAGATGAGAGGGCGTACAGGCGAGAGATATACCGGCTGGTCAAGTGACTCTCAGGTTGAAGATGAGAGGGTGTACATGAGAGAGATATACCGGCTGGTTGTCAGAATCTCAGCTGGAGATGAGAGGGTGTACAGGAGAGAGATATACCGGCTGGTTGTCAGAAACTCAGTTGGAGATGAGAGGGTGTACAGGAGAGAGATGTACCGGCTGCTTGAGTGAATCTCAGGTGGAGATGAGAGGCTGTACAGGAGAGAGATATACCGGCTGGTTGTCAAAATCTGAGAAGGAGATGAGAGGGTGTACAGGAGAGAGATATACCGGCTGCTTGAGTGAATCTCAGGTGGAGATGAGAGGGCGTACAGGAGAGAGATATACCGGCTGCTCGAGTGAATCTGGGGTGGAGATGAGACGGCGTACAGGAGAGTGATATACCGGCTGGTCGAGTGAATCTCAGGTGGAGATCAGAGGGCGTACAGGAGAGAAGTATATCGGCTGGGCGAGTGAATCTCAGGTGGAGATGAGAGGGTGTACATGAGAGAGATATACCGGCTGGTTGTCAGAATCTCAGGTGGAGATGACAGGATGTACAGCAGACAGATATAGTGGCTGTTTGAGTGAATCTGAGATGGAGATGAGAGGGTGTACACGAGAGAGATATACCGGCTGCTTGTCAGAATCTCAGGTGGAGATGAGAGGGTGTACAGGAGAGAGATATACCGGCTGCTTGAGTGAATCTCAGGTGGAGATGAGAGGGTGTACACGAGAGAGATATACCGGCTGCTTGTCAGAATGTCAGGTGGAGATGAGAGGGTGTACAGGAGAGAGATATACCGGCTGCTTGAGTGAATCTCAGCTGCAGATGAGAGGGTGTACAGGAGAGAGATATACTGGCTGGTTGAGTGAATCTCAGGTGGAGATGAGAGTGTGTACAGGAGAGAGATATACCGGCTGCTTGTCAGAATCTCAGGTGGAGATGAGAGGGTGTACAGGAGAGAGATATACCGGCTGCTTGAGTGAATCTCAGGTGGAGATGAGAGAGCGTACAGGAGAGATGTATACCGGCTTGTCGAGTGAATCTCACATGGAGATGAGAGGGTGTACAGGACAGAGATATACCGGCTGGTTGAGTGAATCTCAGGTGGATCTGAGAGGGTGTAGAGGAGTGAGATATACGAGCTGGTCGAGTGACTCTCAGGTGGAAATGAGAGGGTGTACAGGAGACAGATATGCCGGCTGGTCGAGTGAATCTCAGGTGGAGATGAGAGGGCGTACAGGAGAGAGATATACCGGCTGGTCGAGTGAATCTCAGGAGGAGATGAGAGGGCGTACAGGAGAGACATATACCGTCTGGTCGAGTGAATCTCAGGTGGAGATGACAGGGCGTACAGGAGAGATATATACCGGCTGCTTGAGTGAATCTCAGGTGGAGATGAGAGGGTGTACAGCAGAGAGATATACCAGCTGGTTTTCAGAATCTCAGGTGGAGATGAGAGGGTGTACAGGATATACCAGCTGCTTGAGTGACTCTCAGGTGGAGATGACAGGTCATACAGGAGAGATATATATCGGCTGCTTGAGTCAATCTCACGTGGAGATGAGAGGGTGTACAGGAGAGAGAAATACCGGCTGGTTGTCAGAATCACAGGTTGAGATGACAGGGTGTTCAGCAGACAGATATAGTGGCTGGTTGAGTGAATCTCAGGTGGAGATGAGAGGGTGTACAGGAGGGAGATATTCCGGCTGGTTGTCAGAATCTCAGGTGGAGATGAGAGGATGTACAAGAGAGAGATATACCGGCTGCTTTAGTGAATCTCATGTGGAGATGAAAGGGTGTACATGAGAGAGATATACCGGCTGGTTGTCAGAAACTCAGTTGGAGATGAGAGGGTGTACAGGAGAGAGATGTACCGGCTGGTTGAGTGAATCTCAGGTGGAGATGAGAGGGTGTACAGGAGAGAGATATACAGGCTGCTTGAGCGAATCTCAGGTGGAGATGAGAGGGCGCACAGGAGAGAGATATACCGGCTGGTCGAGTGAATCTCAGGAGGAGATGAGAGGGCGTACAGGAGAGAGATATACCAGCTGGTTGATTGAATCTCAGGTGGAGATGAGAGGGTGTAGAGGAGTGAGATATACCGGCTGGTCGAGTGAATCTCAGGTGGAGATGAGAGGGAGTACAGGAGAGAGATATACCGGCTGGTCGAGTGAATCTCAGGAGAAGATGACAGGGCGTACAGGAGAGACATATACCGTCTGGTCGAGTGAATCTCAGGTGGAGATGACAGGGCGTACAGGAGAGATATATACCGGCTGCTTGAGTGAATCTCAGGTGGAGATGAGAGGGTGTACAGCAGAGAGATATACCGGCTGGTTTTCAGAATCTCAGGTAGAGATGAGAAGGTGTACAGGAGAGAGATATACCAGCTGCTTGAGTGAATCTCAGGAGGAGATGAGAGGGTGTACAAGAGAGACATATACCGTCTGGTCGAGTGAATCTCAGGTGGAGATGACAGGTCGTACAGGAGAGATATAGATCGGCTGCTTGAGTGAATCTCACGTGGAGATGAGAGGGTGTACAGGAGAGAGATATACCGGCTGCTTGAGTGGTTCTCAGGTGGAGATGAGAGGGGCGTACAGGAGATAGATATACCATCTGGTTGATTGAATCTCAGGTGGGGATGAGAGACTGTACAGGAGAGAGATATACCGGCTGGTTGTCAGAATCTCAGGTGGAGATGAGAGTGTGTACAGGAGAGAGATATACCGGCTGCTTGAGTGAATCTCAGGTGGAGATGAGAGCGTGTACAGGAGGGAGATATACCGGCTGCTGGAGTGAATCTGAGCTGGAGATGAATGGGTGTACAGGAGAGATATATATCGGCTGCTTGAGTGAATCTCAGGTGGAGATGAGAGGGTGTACAGGAGGGAGATATACCGGCTGCTTGAGAGAATCTCAGGTGGAGATGACAGGTCGTACAGGAGGGAGATATATCGGCTAGTCGAGTGGATCTCAGGTGGCGATGACACGGCGCACTGGAGAGAGATATACCGGCTGGTTGAGTGGATCTCAGGTGGAGATGACAGGGCGTACAGGTGAGAGATATACCGGATTGTTGAGTGGTTCTCAGGTGGAGATGAGAGGGCGTACAAGAGAGAGATATACCGGCTGGTTGAGTGAATTTCAGGTGAAGATGAGAGGCTGTACAGGAGAGAGATATACCGGCTGGTTGTCAGAATCTGAGAAGGAGATGAGAGGGTGTACAGGAGAGAGATATACCGGCTGCTTGAGTGAATCTCAGGTGGAGATGAGAGGGTGTACAGGAGAGAGATATACCGGCTGCTTGAGTGAATCTCAAGTGCAGATGAGAGGGTGTACAGGAGAGAGATATACTGGCTGGTCGATTGAATCTCAGGTGGAGATGAGAGGGCGTACAGGAGAGAGATATACCGGCTGCTTGAGTGAATCTCAGGTGGAGATGAGAGGGCGTACAGGAGAGAGATATACCGGCTGGTCGAGTGAATCTCAGGTGGAGATCAGAGGGCGTACAGGAGAGAAATATATCGGCTGGTCGAGTGAATCTCAGGAGGAGATGAGAGGGCGTACAGGCGAGAGATATACCGGCTGGTCAAGTGACTCTCAGGTTGAAGATGAGAGGGTGTACATGAGAGAGATATACCGGCTGGTTGTCAGAATCTCAGCTGGAGATGAGAGGGTGTACAGGAGAGAGATATACCGGCTGGTTGTCAGAAACTCAGTTGGAGATGAGAGGGTGTACAGGAGAGAGATGTACCGGCTGCTTGAGTGAATCTCAGGTGGAGATGAGAGGCTGTACAGGAGAGAGATATACCGGCTGGTTGTCAAAATCTGAGAAGGAGATGAGAGGGTGTACAGGAGAGAGATATACCGGCTGCTTGAGTGAATCTCAGGTGGAGATGAGAGGGTGTACATGAGAGAGATATACCGGCTGGTTGTCAGAATCTCAGGTGGAGATGACAGGATGTACAGCAGACAGATATAGTGGCTGTTTGAGTGAATCTGAGATGGAGATGAGAGGGTGTACAGGAGAGAGATATACCGGCTGGTTGTCAGAATCTCAGCTGGAGATGAGAGGGTGTACAGGAGAGAGATGTACCGGCTGGTTGAGTGAATCTCAGGTGGAGATGAGAGGGTGTACAGGAGAGAGATATACCGGCTGCTTGAGTGAATCTCAGGTGGAGATGAGAGGGTGTACAGGAGAGAGATGTACCGGCTGGTTGACTGAATCTCAGGTGGAGATGAGAGGGTGTACAGGAGAGAGATATACAGGCTGCTTGAGAGAATCTCAGGTGGAGATGAGAAGGCGCACAGGAGAGAGATATACCGGCTGGTTGAGTGAATCTCAGGTGGAGATGAGAGGCTGTACAGGATAGAGATATACCGGCTGGTTGTCAGAATCTGAGAAGGAGATGAGAGGGGGTACAGGAGAGAGATATACCGGCTGGTTGAGTCAATCTCAGGTGGAGATGAGAAGGCGTACAGGAGAGAGATATACCGGCTGGTCGAATGAATCTCAGATGGAGATGAGAGGGTGTACAGGACAGAGATATACCGGCTGGTTGAGTGAATCTCAGGTGGAGATGAGAGGGTGTAGAGGAGTGAGATATACCAGCTGGTCGAGTGAATCTCAGGTGGAGATGAGAGGGAGTACAGGAGAGAGATATACCGGCTGGTCGAGTGAATCTCAGGAGGAGATGAGAGGGCGTTCAGGAGAGACATATACCGTCTGGTCGAGTGTATCTCAGGTGGAGATGACAGGGCGTACAGGAGAGATATATACCGGCTGCTTGAGTGAATCTCAGGTGGAGATGAGAGGGTGTACAGCAGAGAGATATACCGGCTGGTTTTCAGAATCTCAGGTAGAGATGAGAAGGTGTACAGGAGAGAGATATACCAGCTGCTTGAGTGAATCTCAGGTGGAGATGAGAGGGCGTACAAGAGAGACATATACCGTCTGGTCGAGTGAATCTCAGGAGGAGATGACAGGTCGTACAGGAGTGATATAGATCGGCTGCTTGAGTGAATCTCACGTGGAGATGAGAGGGTGTACAGGAGAGAGATATACCGGCTGCATGAGTGTTTCTCAGGTGGAGATGAGAGGGCGTACAGGAGAGAGATATACCAGCTGGTTGATTGAATCTCAGGTGGGGATGAGAGACTGTACAGGAGAGAGATATACCGTCTGGTCGAGTGAATCTCAGGTGGAGATGACAGGGCGTACAGGAGAGATATATACCGGCTGCTTGAGTGAATCTCAGGTGGAGATGAGAGGGTGTACAGCAGAGAGATATACCGGCTGGTTTTCAGAATCTCAGGTAGAGATGAGAAGGTGTACAGGAGAGAGATATACCAGCTGCTTGAGTGAATCTCAGGTGGAGATGAGAGGGTGTACAAGAGAGACATATACCGTCTGGTCGAGTGAATCTCAGGTGGAGATGACAGGTCGTACAGGAGAGATATAGATCGGCTGCTTGAGTGAATCTCACGTGGAGATGAGAGGGTGTACAGGAGAGAGATATACCGGCTGCTTGAGTGGTTCTCAGGTGGAGATGAGAGGGCGTACAGGAGATAGATATACCATCTGGCTGATTGAATCTCAGGTGGGGATGAGAGACTGTACAGGAGAGAGATATACCGGCTGGTTGTCAGAATCTCAGGTGGAGATGAGAGTGTGTACAGGAGAGAGATATACCGGCTGCTTGAGTGAATCTCAGGTGGAGATGAGAGCGTGTACAGGAGGGAGATATACCGGCTGCTGGAGTGAATCTGAGCTGGAGATGAATGGGTGTACAGGAGAGATATATATCGGCTGCTTGAGTGAATCTCAGGTGGAGATGAGAGGGTGTACAGGAGGGAGATATACCGGCTGCTTGAGAGAATCTCAGGTGGAGATGACAGGTCGTACAGGAGGGAGATATATCGGCTAGTCGAGTGGATCTCAGGTGGCGATGACACGGCGCACTGGAGAGAGATATACCGGCTGGTTGAGTGGATCTCAGGTGGAGATGACAGGGCGTACAGGTGAGAGATATACCGGATTGTTGAGTGGTTCTCAGGTGGAGATGAGAGGGCGTACCAGAGAGAGATATACCTTCTGGTTGAGTGAATTTCAGGTGAAGATGAGAGGCTGTACAGGAGAGAGATATACCGGCTGGTTGTCAGAATCTGAGAAGGAGATGAGAGGGTGTACAGGAGAGAGATATACCGGCTGCTTGAGTGAATCTCAGGTGGAGATGAGAGGGTGTACAGGAGAGAGATATACCGGCTGCTTGAGTGAATCTCAAGTGCAGATGAGAGGGTGTACAGGAGAGAGATATGCTGGCTGGTCGATTGAATCTCAGGTGGAGATGAGAGGGCGTACAGGAGAGAGATATACCGGCTGCTTGAGTGAATCTCAGGTGGAGATGAGAGGGCGTACAGGAGAGAGATATACCGGCTGGTCGAGTGAATCTCAGGTGGAGATCAGAGGGCGTACAGGAGAGAAATATATCGGCTGGTCGAGTGAATCTCAGGAGGAGATGAGAGGGCGTACAGGCGAGAGATATACCGGCTGGTCAAGTGACTCTCAGGTTGAAGATGAGAGGGTGTACATGAGAGAGATATACCGGCTGGTTGTCAGAATCTCAGCTGGAGATGAGAGGGTGTACAGGAGAGAGATATACCGGCTGGTTGTCAGAAACTCAGTTGGAGATGAGAGGGTGTACAGGAGAGAGATGTACCGGCTGCTTGAGTGAATCTCAGGTGGAGATGAGAGGCTGTACAGGAGAGAGATATACCGGCTGGTTGTCAAAATCTGAGAAGGAGATGAGAGGGTGTACAGGAGAGAGATATACCGGCTGCTTGAGTGAATCTCTGGTGGAGATGAGAGGGCGTACAGGAGAGAGATATACCGGCTGCTCGAGTGAATCTGGGGTGGAGATGAGACGGCGTACAGGAGAGTGATATACCGGCTGGTCGAGTGAATCTCAGGTGGAGATCAGAGGGCGTACAGGAGAGAAATATATCGGCTGGGCGAGTGAATCTCAGGTGGAGATGAGAGGGTGTACATGAGAGAGATATACCGGCTGGTTGTCAGAATCTCAGGTGGAGATGACAGGATGTACAGCAGACAGATATAGTGGCTGTTTGAGTGAATCTGAGATGGAGATGAGAGGGTGTACACGAGAGAGATATACCGGCTGCTTGTCAGAATCTCAGGTGGAGATGAGAGGGTGTACAGGAGAGAGATATACCGGCTGCTTGAGTGAATCTCAGGTGGAGATGAGAGGGTGTACACGAGAGAGATATACCGGCTGCTTGTCAGAATGTCAGGTGGAGATGAGAGGGTGTACAGGAGAGAGATATACCGGCTGCTTGAGTGAATCTCAGCTGCAGATGAGAGGGTGTACAGGAGAGAGATATACTGGCTGGTTGAGTGAATCTCAGGTGGAGATGAGAGTGTGTACAGGAGAGAGATATACCGGCTGCTTGTCAGAATCTCATTTGGAGATGAGAGGGTGTACAGGAGAGAGATATACCGGCTGCTTGAGTGAATCTCAGGTGGAGATGAGAGAGCGTACAGGAGAGATGTATACCGGCTTGTCGAGTGAATCTCAGATGGAGATGAGAGGGTGTACAGGACAGAGATATACCGGCTGGTTGAGTGAATCTCAGGTGGATCTGAGAGGGTGTAGAGGAGTGAGATATACGAGCTGGTCGAGTGACTCTCAGGTGCAAATGAGAGGGTGTACAGGAGACAGATATGCCGGCTGGTCGAGTGAATCTCAGGTGGAGATGAGAGGGCGTACAGGAGAGAGATATACCGGCTGGTCGAGTGAATCTCAGGAGGAGATGAGAGGGCGTACAGGAGAGACATATACCGTCTGGTCGAGTGAATCTCAGGTGGAGATGACAGGGCGTACAGGAGAGATATATACCGGCTGCTTGAGTGAATCTCAGGTGGAGATGAGAGGGTGTACAGCAGAGAGATATACCAGCTGGTTTTCAGAATCTCACGTGGAGATGAGAGGGTGTACAGGATATACCAGCTGCTTGAGTGACTCTCAGGTGGAGATGACAGGTCATACAGGAGAGATATATATCGGCTGCTTGAGTCAATCTCACGTGGAGATGAGAGGGTGTACAGGAGAGAGAAATACCGGCTGGTTGTCAGAATCACAGGTTGAGATGACAGGGTGTTCAGCAGACAGATATAGTGGCTGGTTGAGTGAATCTCAGGTGGAGATGAGAGGGTGTACAGGAGGGAGATATTCCGGCTGGTTGTCAGAATCTCAGGTGGAGATGAGAGGATGTACAAGAGAGAGATATACCGGCTGCTTTAGTGAATCTCATGTGGAGATGAGAGGGTGTACATGAGAGAGATATACCGGCTGGTTGTCAGAAACTCAGTTGGAGATGAGAGGGTGTACAGGAGAGAGATGTACCAGCTGGTTGAGTGAATCTCAGGTGGAGATGAGAGGGTGTACAGGAGAGAGATATACAGGCTGCTTGAGCGAATCTCAGGTGGAGATGAGAGGGCGCACAGGAGAGAGATATACCGGCTGGTCGAGTGAATCTCAGGAGGAGATGAGAGGGCGTACAGGAGAGAGATATACCAGCTGGTTGATTGAATCTCAGGTGGAGATGAGAGGGTGTAGAGGAGTGAGATATACCGGCTGGTCGAGTGAATCTCAGGTGGAGATGAGAGGGAGTACAGGAGAGAGATATACCGGCTGGTCGAGTGAATCTCAGGAGAAGATGACAGGGCGTACAGGAGAGACATATACCGTCTGGTCGAGTGAATCTCAGGTGGAGATGACAGGGCGTACAGGAGAGATATATACCGGCTGCTTGAGTGAATCTCAGGTGGAGATGAGAGGGTGTACAGCAGAGAGATATACCGGCTGGTTTTCAGAATCTCAGGTAGAGATGAGAAGGTGTACAGGAGAGAGATATACCAGCTGCTTGAGTGAATCTCAGGTGGAGATGAGAGGGTGTACAAGAGAGACATATACCGTCTGGTCGAGTGAATCTCAGGTGGAGATGACAGGTCGTACAGGAGAGATATAGATCGGCTGCTTGAGTGAATCTCACGTGGAGATGAGAGGGTGTACAGGAGAGAGATATACCGGCTGCTTGAGTGGTTCTCAGGTGGAGATGAGAGGGCGTACAGGAGATAGATATACCATCTGGTTGATTGAATCTCAGGTGGGGATGAGAGACTGTACAGGAGAGAGATATACCGGCTGGTTGTCAGAATCTCAGGTGGAGATGAGAGTGTGTACAGGAGAGAGATATACCGGCTGCTTGAGTGAATCTCAGGTGGAGATGAGAGCGTGTACAGGAGGGAGATATACCGGCTGCTGGAGTGAATCTGAGCTGGAGATGAATGGGTGTACAGGAGAGATATATATCGGCTGCTTGAGTGAATCTCAGGTGGAGATGAGAGGGTGTACAGGAGGGAGATATACCGGCTGCTTGAGAGAATCTCAGGTGGAGATGACAGGTCGTACAGGAGGGAGATATATCGGCTAGTCGAGTGGATCTCAGGTGGCGATGACACGGCGCACTGGAGAGAGATATACCGGCTGGTTGAGTGGATCTCAGGTGGAGATGACAGGGCGTACAGGTGTGAGATATACCGGATTGTTGAGTGGTTCTCAGGTGGAGATGAGAGGGCGTACAAGAGAGAGATATACCGGCTGGTTGAGTGAATTTCAGGTGAAGATGAGAGGCTGTACAGGAGAGAGATATACCGGCTGGTTGTCAGAATCTGAGAAGGAGATGAGAGGGTGTACAGGAGAGAGATATACCGGCTGCTTGAGTGAATCTCAGGTGGAGATGAGAGGGTGTACAGGAGAGAGATATACCGGCTGCTTGAGTGAATCTCAAGTGCAGATGAGAGGGTGTACAGGAGAGAGATATACTGGCTGGTCGATTGAATCTCAGGTGGAGATGAGAGGGCGTACAGGAGAGAGATATACCGGCTGCTTGAGTGAATCTCAGGTGGAGATGAGAGGGCGTACAGGAGAGAGATATACCGGCTGGTCGAGTGAATCTCAGGTGGAGATCAGAGGGCGTACAGGAGAGAAATATATCGGCTGGTCGAGTGAATCTCAGGAGGAGATGAGAGGGCGTTCAGGCGAGAGATATACCGGCTGGTCAAGTGACTCTCAGGTTGAAGATGAGAGGGTGTACATGAGAGAGATATACCGGCTGGTTGTCAGAATCTCAGCTGGAGATGAGAGGGTGTACAGGAGAGAGATATACCGGCTGGTTGTCAGAAACTCAGTTGGAGATGAGAGGGTGTACAGGAGAGAGATGTACCGGCTGCTTGAGTGAATCTCAGGTGGAGATGAGAGGCTGTACAGGAGAGAGATATACCGGCTGGTTGTCAAAATCTGAGAAGGAGATGAGAGGGTGTACAGGAGAGAGATATACCGGCTGCTTGAGTGAATCTCAGGTGGAGATGAGAGGGCGTACAGGAGAGAGATATACCGGCTGCTCGAGTGAATCTGGGGTGGAGATGAGACGGCGTACAGGAGAGTGATATACCGGCTGGTCGAGTGAATCTCAGGTGGAGATCAGAGGGCGTACAGGAGAGAAATATATCGGCTGGGCGAGTGAATCTCAGGTGGAGATGAGAGGGTGTACATGAGAGAGATATACCGGCTGGTTGTCAGAATCTCAGGTGGAGATGACAGGATGTACAGCAGACAGATATAGTGGCTGTTTGAGTGAATCTGAGATGGAGATGAGAGGGTGTACAGGAGAGAGATATACCGGCTGGTTGTCAGAATCTCAGCTGGAGATGAGAGGGTGTACAGGAGAGAGATGTACCGGCTGGTTGAGTGAATCTCAGGTGGAGATGAGAGGGTGTACAGGAGAGAGATATACCGGCTGCTTGAGTGAATCTCAGGTGGAGATGAGAGGGTGTACAGGAGAGAGATGTACCGGCTGGTTGACTGAATCTCAGGTGGAGATGAGAGGGTGTACAGGAGAGAGATATACAGGCTGCTTGAGAGAATCTCAGGTGGAGATGAGAAGGCGCACAGGAGAGAGATATACCGGCTGGTTGAGTGAATCTCAGGTGGAGATGAGAGGCTGTACAGGATAGAGATATACCGGCTGGTTGTCAGAATCTGAGAAGGAGATGAGAGGGGGTACAGGAGAGAGATATACCGGCTGGTTGAGTCAATCTCAGGTGGAGATGAGAAGGCGTACAGGAGAGAGATATACCGGCTGGTCGAATGAATCTCAGATGGAGATGAGAGGGTGTACAGGACAGAGATATACCGGCTGGTTGAGTGAATCTCAGGTGGAGATGAGAGGGTGTAGAGGAGTGAGATATACCGGCTGGTCGAGTGAATCTCAGGTGGAGATGAGAGGGAGTACAGGAGAGAGATATACCGGCTGGTCGAGTGAATCTCAGGAGGAGATGAGAGGGCGTACAGGAGAGACATATACCGTCTGGTCGAGTGTATCTCAGGTGGAGATGACAGGGCGTACAGGAGAGATATATACCGGCTGCTTGAGTGAATCTCAGGTGGAGATGAGAGGGTGTACAGCAGAGAGATATACCGGCTGGTTTTCAGAATCTCAGGTAGAGATGAGAAGGTGTACAGGAGAGAGATATACCAGCTGCTTGAGTGAATCTCAGGTGGAGATGAGAGGGCGTACAAGAGAGACATATACCGTCTGGTCGAGTGAATCTCAGGAGGAGATGACAGGTCGTACAGGAGTGATATAGATCGGCTGCTTGAGTGAATCTCACGTGGAGATGAGAGGGTGTACAGGAGAGAGATATACCGGCTGCATGAGTGTTTCTCAGGTGGAGATGAGAGGGCGTACAGGAGAGAGATATACCAGCTGGTTGATTGAATCTCAGGTGGGGATGAGAGACTGTACAGGAGAGAGATATACCGTCTGGTCGAGTGAATCTCAGGTGGAGATGACAGGGCGTACAGGAGAGATATATACCGGCTGCTTGAGTGAATCTCAGGTGGAGATGAGAGGGTGTACAGCAGAGAGATATACCGGCTGGTTTTCAGAATCTCAGGTAGAGATGAGAAGGTGTACAGGAGAGAGATATACCAGCTGCTTGAGTGAATCACAGGTGGAGATGAGAGGGTGTACAAGAGAGACATATACCGTCTGGTCGAGTGAATCTCAGGTGGAGATGACAGGTCGTACAGGAGAGATATAGATCGGCTGCTTGAGTGAATCTCACGTGGAGATGAGAGGGTGTACAGGAGAGAGATATACCGGCTGCTTGAGTGGTTCTCAGGTGGAGATGAGAGGGCGTACAGGAGATAGATATACCATCTGGTTGATTGAATCTCAGGTGGGGATGAGAGACTGTACAGGAGAGAGATATACCGGCTAGTTGTCAGAATCTCAGGTGGAGATGAGAGTGTGTACAGGAGAGAGATATACCGGCTGCTTGAGTGAATCTCAGGTGGAGATGAGAGCGTGTACAGGAGGGAGATATACCGGCTGCTGGAGTGAATCTGAGCTGGAGATGAATGGGTGTACAGGAGAGATATATATCGGCTGCTTGAGTGAATCTCAGGTGGAGATGAGAGGGTGTACAGGAGGGAGATATACCGGCTGCTTGAGAGAATCTCAGGTGGAGATGACAGGTCGTACAGGAGGGAGATATATCGGCTAGTCGAGTGGATCTCAGGTGGCGATGACACGGCGCACTGGAGAGATATATACCGGCTGGTTGAGTGGATCTCAGGTGGAGATGACAGGGCGTACAGGCGAGAGATATACCGGATTGTTGAGTGGTTCTCAGGTGGAGATGAGAGGGCGTACAAGAGAGAGATATACCGGCTGGTTGAGTGAATCTCAGGTGGAGATGAGAGGCTGTACAGGAGAGAGATATACCGGCTGGTTGTCAGAATCTGAGAAGGAGATGTGAGGGTGTACAGGAGAGAGATATACCGGCTGCTTGAGTGAATCTCAGGTGGAGATGAGAGGGTGTACAGGAGAGAGATATACCGGCTGCTTGAGTGAATCTCAAGTGCAGATGAGAGGGTGTACAGGAGAGAGATATACTGGCTGGTCGATTGAATCTCAGGTGGAGATGAGAGGGCGTACAGGAGAGAGATATACCGGCTGCTTGAGTGAATCTCAGGTGGAGATGAGAGGGCGTACAGGAGAGAGATATACCGGCTGGTCGAGTGAAACTCAGGTGGAGATCAGAGGGCGTACAGGAGAGAAATATATCGGCTGGTCGAGTGAATCTCAGGAGGAGATGAGAGGGCGTACAGGCGAGAGATATACCGGCTGGTCAAGTGACTCTCAAGTTGGAGATGAGAGGGTGTACATGAGAGAGATATACCGGCTGGTTGTCAGAATCTCAGCTGGAGATGAGAGGGTGTACAGGAGAGAGATATAGCGGCTGGTTGTCAGAAACTCAGTTGGAGATGAGAGGGTGTACAGGAGAGAGATGTACCGGCTGGTTGAGTGAATCTCAGGTGGAGATGAGAGGCTGTACAGGAGAGAGATATACCGGCTGGTTGTCAAAATCTGAGAAGGAGATGAGAGGGTGTACAGGAGAGAGATATACCGGCTGCTTGAGTGAATCTCAGGTGGAGATGAGAGGGCGTACAGGAGAGAGATATACCGGCTGCTCGAGTGAATCTGAGGTGGAGGTGAGACGGCGTACAGGAGAGTGATATACCGGCTGGTCGAGTGAATCTCAGGTGGAGATCAGAGGGCGTACAGGAGAGAAATATATCGGCTGGGCGAGTGAATCTCAGGTGGAGATGAGAGGGTGTACATGAGAGAGATATACCGGCTGGTTGTCAGAATCTCAGGTGGAGATGACAGGATGTACAGCAGACAGATATAGTGGCTGTTTGAGTGAATCTGAGATGGAGATGAGAGGGTGTACAGGAGAGAGATATACCGGCTGGTTGTCAGAATCTCAGCTGGAGATGAGAGGGTGTACAGGAGAGAGATGTACCGGCTGGTTGAGTGAATCTCAGGTGGAGATGAGAGGGTGTACAGGAGAGAGATATACCGGCTGCTTGAGTGAATCTCAGGTGGAGATGAGAGGGTGTACAGGAGAGAGATGTACCGGCTGGTTGACTGAATCTCAGGTGGAGATGAGAGGGTGTACAGGAGAGAGATATACAGGCTGCTTGAGAGAATCTCAGGTGGAGATGAGAGGGCGCACAGGAGAGAGATATACCGGCTGGTCGAGTGAATCTCAGGAGGAGATGGGAGGGCGTACAGGAGAGAGATATACCGGCTGGTCGAGTGAATCTCAGGTGGAGATGAGAGGGTGTACAGGAGAGAGATATACCGGCTGCTTGAGTGAATCTCAGGTGGAGATGAGAGGGTGTACAGGAGAGAGATATACCGGCTGCTTGAGTGAATCTCAGGTGGAGATGAGAGGGTGTACAGGAGAGAGATATACCGGCTGGTCGAGTGAATCTCAGGTGGAGATGAGAGGGCGTACAGGAGAGAGATATACTGGCTGGTTGAGTGAAACTCAGGTGGAGATGAGAGGGCGTATAGGCGATAGGTATACCGGCTGGTCGAGTGAATCTCAGGTGGAGATGAGAGGGCGTACAGGAGACAGATATACCGGATTGCTGAGTGGTTCTCAGGTGGAGATGAGAGGGCGTACAGGAGAGAGATATACCGTCTGGTTGAGTGAATCTCAGGTGGAGATGAGAGGCTGTACAGGATAGAGATATACCGGCTGGTTGTCAGAATCTGAGAAGGAGATGAGAGGGTGTACAGGAGAGAGATATACCGGCTGGTTGAGTCAATCTCAGGTGGAGATGAGAAGGCGTACAGGAGAGAGATATACCGGCTGGTCGAATGAATCTCAGATGGAGATGAGAGGGTGTACAGGACAGAGATATACCGGCTGGTTGAGTGAATCTCAGGTGGAGATGAGAGGGTGTAGAGGAGTGAGATATACCGGCTGGTCGAGTGAATCTCAGGTGGAGATGAGAGGGAGTACAGGAGAGAGATATACCGGCTGGTCGAGTGAATCTCAGGAGGAGATGAGAGGGCGTACAGGAGAGACATATACCGTCTGGTCGAGTGAATCTCAGGTGGAGATGACAGGGCGTACAGGAGAGATATATACCGGCTGCTTGAGTGAATCTCAGGTGGAGATGAGAGGGTGTACAGCAGAGAGATATACCGGCTGGTTTTCAGAATCTCAGGTAGAAATGAGAAGGTGTACAGGAGAGAGATATACCAGCTGCTTGAGTGAATCTCAGGTGGAGATGAGAGGGCGAACAAGAGAGACATATACCGTCTGGTCGAGTGAATCTCAGGTGGAGATGACAGGTCGTACAGGAGAGATATAGATCGGCTGCTTGAGTGAATCTCACGTGGAGATGAGAGGGTGTACAGGAGAGAGATATACCGGCTGCATGAGTGTTTCTCAGGTGGAGATGAGAGGGCGTACAGGAGAGAGATATACCAGCTGGTTGATTGAATCTCAGGTGGGGATGAGAGACTGTACAGGAGAGAGATATACCGGCTGGTTGTCAGAATCTCAGGTGGAGATGGGAGTGTCTACAGGAGAGAGATATACCGGCTGCTTGAGTGAATCTCAGGTGGAGATGAGAGCGTGTACAGGAGGGAGATACACCGGCTGCTGGAGTGAATCTGAGCTGGAGATGAATGGGTGTACAGGAGAGATATATATCGGCTGCTTGAGTGAATCTCAGGTGGAGATGAGAGGGTGTACAGGAGGGAGATATACCGGCTGCTTGAGAGAATCTCAGGTGGAGATGACAGGTCGTACAGGATGGAGATATACCGGCTGGTTGAGTGGATCTCAGGTGGCAATGACAGGGCGCACAGGAGAGAGATATACCGGCTGGTTGAGTGGATCTCAGGTGGAGATGACAGGGCGTACAGGAGAGAGATATACCGGATTGTTGTGTGGTTCTCAGGTGGAGATGAGAGGGCGTACAGGAGAGAGGTATACCGGCTGGTTGAGTGAATCTCAGGTGGAGATGAGAGGCTGTACAGGAGAGAGATATACCGGCTGGTTGTCAGAATCTGAGAAGGAGATGAGAGGATGTACAGGAGAGAGATATACCGGCTGCTTGAGTGAATCTCAGGTGGAGATGAGAGGGTGTAAAGGAGAGAGATATACCGGCTGCTTGAGTGAATCTCAAGTGCAGATGAGAGGGTGTACAGGAGAGAGATATACTGGCTGGTCGATTGAATCTCAGGTGGAGATGAGAGGGCGTACAGGAGAGAGATATACCGGCTGCTTGAGTGAATCTCAGGTGGAGATGAGAGGGCGTACAGGAGAGAGATATACCGGCTGCTTGAGTGAATCTCAGGTGGAGATGAGAGGGCGTACAGGAGAGAGATATACCGGCTGGTCGAGTGAATCTCAGGTGGAGATCAGAGGGCGTACAGGAGAGAAATATATCGGCTGGTCGAGTGAATCTCAGGTGGAGATGAGAGGGCGTACAGGCGAGAGATATACCGGCTGGTCAAGTGAATCTCAGGTTGGAGATGAGAGGGTGTACATGAGAGAGATATACCGGCTGGTTGTCAGAATCTCAGCTGGAGATGAGAGGGTGTACAGGAGAGAGATATACCGGCTGGTTGTCAGAAACTCAGTTGGAGATGAGAGGGTGTACAGGAGAGAGATGTACCGGCTGGTTGAGTGAATCTGAGGTGGAGATGAGAGGGTGTACAGGAGAGAGATGTACAGGCTGCTTGAGCGAATCTCAGGTGGAGATGAGAGGGCGCACAGGAGAGAGATATACCGGCTGGTCGAGTGAATCTCAGGAGGAGATGAGAGGGCGTACAGGAGAGAGATATACCGGCTGGTCGAGTGAATCTCAGGTGGATATGACAGGGCGTACAGGAGAGAGATATACCGGCTGGTCGAGTGAATCTCAGGTGGAGATGAGAGGGCGTATAGGAGAGAGGTATACCGGCTGTTTGAGTGGTACTCAGGAGGAGATGAGAGGGCGTACAGGAGAGAGATATACCGGCTGGTTGAGTGAATCTCAGGTGGGGATGAGAGACTGTACAGGAGAGAGATGAACCGGCTGGTTGTCAGAATCTCAGGTGGAGATGAGAGGGTGTACAGGAGAGAGATATACCGGCTGCTTGAGTGAATCTCAGGTGGAGATGAGAGCGTGTACAGGAGAGATATATACCGGCTGCTGGAGTGAATCTGAGGTGGAGATGAGAGGGTGTACAGGAGAGATATATATCGGCTGCTTGAGTGAATATCAGGTGGAGTTGAGAGGGTGTACAGGAGAGACATATACCGGCTGCTTGAGTGAATCTCAGGTGGAGATGACAGGTCGTACAGGAGGGAGAAATATCGGCTGGTCGAGTGGATCTCAGGTGTCGATGACAGGGCGCACAGGAGAGAGATATACCGGATTGTTGAGTGGTTCTCAGGTGGAGATGAGAGGGCGTACAGGAGAGAGATATACCGGCTGGTTGAGTGGATCTCAGGTGGAGATGACAGGGCGTACAGGAGAGAGATATACCGGATTGTTGAGTGGTTCTCAGGTGGAGATGAGAGGGCGTACAGGAGAGAGATATACCGGCTGCTTGAGTGAATCTCAGGTGGAGATGAGAGGGTGTACACGAGAGAGATATACCGGCTGCTTGTCAGAATCTCAGGTGGAGATGAGAGGGTGTACAGGAGAGAGATATACCGGCTGCTTGAGTGAATCTCAGGTGGAGATGAGAGGGTGTACACGAGAGAGATATACCGGCTGCTTGTCAGAATCTCAGGTGGAGATGAGAGGGTGTACAGGAGAGAGATATACCGGCTGCTTGAGTGAATCTCAGGTGCAGATGAGAGGGTGTGCAGGAGAGAGATATACTGGCTGGTTGAGTGAATCTCAGGTGGAGATGAGAGGGTGTACAGGAGAGAGATATACCGGCTGCTTGAGTGAATCTCAGGTGGAGATGAGAGGGTGTACAGGAGAGAGATATACCGGCTGCTTGAGTGAATCTCAGGTGGAGATGAGAGAGCGTACAGGAGAGAGGTATACCGGCTTGTCGAGTGAATCTCAGATGGAGATGAGAGGGTGTACAGGACAGAGATATACCGGCTGGTTGTGTGAATCTCAGGTGGATCTGAGAGGGTGTAGAGGAGTGAGATATACCAGCTGGTCGAGTGACTCTCAGGTGGAGATGAGAGGGTGTACAGGAGACAGATATGCCGGCTGGTCGAGTGAATCTCAGGTGGAGATGAGAGGGCGTACAGGAGAGAGATATACCGGCTGGTCGAGTGAATGTCAGGAGGAGATGAGAGGGCGTACAGGAGAGACATATACCGTCTGGTCGAGTGAATCTCAGGTGGAGATGACAGGGCGTACAGGAGAGATATATACCGGCTGCTTGAGTGAATCTCAGGTGGAGATGAGAGGGTGTACAGCAGAGAGATATACCAGCTGGTTTTCAGAATCTCAGCTGGAGATGAGAGGGTGTACAGGATATACCAGCTGCTTGAGTGACTCTCAGGTGGAGATGACAGGTCGTACAGGAGAGATATATATCGGCTGCTTGAGTGAATCTCACGTGGAGATGAGAGGGTGTACAGGAGAGAGATATACCGGCTGCTGAGTGAATCTCAGGTGGAGATGAGAGGGTGTACAGGAGAGAGATATACCGGCTGCTTGAGTGAATCTCAGGTGCAGATGAGAGTGTGTACAGCAGACAGATATAGTGGCTGGCTGAGTGAATCTCAGGTGGAGATGAGAGGGTGTAGAGGAGGGAGATATTCCGGCTGGTTGTCAGAATCTCAGGTGGAGATGAGAGGATGTACAAGAGAGAGATATACCGGCTGCTTTAGTGAATCTCAGGTGGAGATGAGAGGGTGTACATGAGAGAGATATACCGGCTGGTTGTCAGAATCTCAGCTGGAGATGAGAGGGCGTACAGGAGAGAGATATACCGGCTGGTTGTCAGAAACTCAGTTGGAGATGAGAGGGTGTACAGGAGAGAGATGTACCGGCTGGTTGAGTGAATCTCAGGTGGAGATGAGAGGGTGTACAGGAGAGAGATATACAGGCTGCTTGAGCGAATCTCAGGTGGAGATGAGAGGGCGCACAGGAGAGAGATATACCGGCTGGTCGAGTGAATCTCAGGAGGAGATGAGAGGGCGTACAGGAGAGAGATATACCAGCTGGTTGATTGAATCTCAGGTGGGGATGAGAGACTGTACAGGAGAGAGATATACCGGCTGGTTTTCAGAATCTCAGGTAGAGATGAGAAGGTGTACAGGAGAGAGATATACCAGCTGCTTGAGTGAATCTCAGGTGGAGATGAGAGGGCGTACAAGAGAGACATATACCGTCTGGTCGAGTGAATCTCAGGTGGAGATGACAGGTCGTACAGGAGAGATATAGATCGGCTGCTTGAGTGAATCTCACGTGGAGATGAGAGGGTGTACAGGAGAGAGATATACCGGCTGCATGAGTGTTTCTCAGGTGGAGATGAGAGGGCGTACAGGAGAGAGATATACCAGCTGGTTGATTGAATCTCAGGTGGGGATGAGAGACTGTACAGGAGAGAGATATTACGGCTGGTTGTCAGAATCTCAGGTGGAGATGGGAGTGTGTACAGGAGAGAGATATACCGGCTGCTTGAGTGAATCTCAGGTGCAGATGAGAGCGTGTACAGGAGGGAGATACACCGGCTGCAGGAGTGAATCTGAGCTGGAGATGAATGGGTGTACAGGAGAGATATATATCGGCTGCTTGAGTGAATCTCAGGTGGAGATGAGAGGGTGTACAGGAGGGAGATATACCGGCTGCTTGAGAGAATCTCAGGTGGAGATGACAGGTCGTACAGGAGGGAGATATACCGGCTGGTTGAGTGGATCTCAGGTGGCGATGACAGGGCGCACAGGAGAGAGATATACCGGCTGGTTGAGTGGATCTCAGGTGGAGATGACAGGGCGTACAGGAGAGAGATATACCGGATTGTTGTGTGGTTCTCAGGTGGAGATGAGAGGGCGTACAGCAGAGAGATATACCGGCTGGTTGAGTGAATCTCAGGTGGAGATGAGAGGCTGTACAGGAGAGAGATATACCGGCTGGTTGTCAGAATCTGAGAAGGAGATGAGAGGATGTACAGGAGAGAGATATACCGGCTGCTTGAGTGAATCTCAGGTGGAGATTAGAGGGTGTACAGGAGAGAGATATACTGGCTGGTCGATTGAATCTCAGGTGGAGATTAGAGGGCGTACAGGAGAGAGATATACCAGCTGGTCGAGTGAATCTCAGGTGGAGATCAGAGGGCGTACAGGAGAGAAATATTTCGGCTGGTCGAGTGAATCTCAGGTGGAGATGAGAGGGCGTACAGGCGAGAGATATACCGGCTGGTCAAGTGAATCTCAGGTTGGAGATGAGAGGGTGTACATGAGAGAGATATACCGGCTGGTTGTCAGAATCTCAGCTGGAGATGAGAGGGTGTACAGGAGAGAGATATACCGGCTGGTTGTCAGAAACTCAGTTGGAGATGAGAGGGTGTACAGGAGAGAGATGTACCGGCTGGTTGAGTGAATCTCAGGTGGAGATGAGAGGCTGTACAGGAGAGAGATATACCGGCTGGTTGTCAGAATCTGAGAAGGAGATGAGAGGGTGTACAGGAGAGAGATATACCGGCTGCTTGAGTGAATCTCAGGTGGAGATGAGAGGGTGTACAGGAGAGAGATATACCGGCTGCTTGAGTGAATCTCAAGTGCAGATGAGAGGGTGTACAGGAGAGAGATATACTGGCTGGTCGATTGAATCTCAGGTGGAGATGAGAGGGCGTACAGGAGAGAGATATACCAGCTGCTTGAGTGAATCTCAGGTGGAGATGAGAGGGCGTACAGGAGAGAGATATACCGGCTGCTCGAGTGAATCTGAGGTGGAGGTGAGACGGCGTACAGGAGAGTGATATACCGGCTGGTCGAGTGAATCTCAGGTTTAGATCAGAGGGCGTACAGGAGAGAAATATATCGGCTGGGCGAGTGAATCTCAGGTGGAGATGAGAGGGTGTACATGAGAGAGATATACCGGCTGGTTGTCAGAATCTCAGGTGGAGATGACAGGATGTACAGCAGACAGATATAGTGGCTGTTTGAGTGAATCTGAGATGGAGATGAGAGGGTGTACAGGAGAGAGATATACCGGCTGGTTGTCAGAATCTCAGCTGGAGATGAGAGGGTGTACAGGAGAGAGATGTACCGGCTGGTTGAGTGAATCTCAGGTGGAGATGAGAGGGTGTACAGGAGAGAGATATACCGGCTGCTTGAGTGAATCTCAGGTGGAGATGAGAGGGTGTACAGGAGAGAGATGTACCGGCTGGTTGACTGAATCTCAGGTGGAGATGAGAGGGTGTACAGGAGAGAGATATACAGGCTGCTTGAGAGAATCTCAGGTGGAGATGAGAGGGCGCACAGGAGAGAGATATACCGGCTGGTCGAGTGAATCTCAGGAGGAGATGGGAGGGCGTACAGGAGAGAGATATACCGGCTGGTCGAGTGAATCTCAGGTGGAGATGAGAGGGTGTACAGGAGAGAGATATACCGGCTGCTTGAGTGAATCTCAGGTGGAGATGAGAGGGTGTACAGGAGAGAGATATACCGGCTGCTTGAGTGAATCTCAGGTGGAGATGAGAGGGTGTACAGGAGAGAGATATACCGGCTGGTCGAGTGAATCTCAGGTGGAGATGAGAGGGCGTACAGGAGAGAGATATACTGGCTGGTTGAGTGAAACTCAGGTGGAGATGAGAGGGCGTATAGGCGATAGGTATACCGGCTGGTCGAGTGAATCTCAGGTGGAGATGAGAGGGCGTACAGGAGACAGATATACCGGATTGCTGAGTGGTTCTCAGGTGGAGATGAGAGGGCGTACAGGAGAGAGATATACCGTCTGGTTGAGTGAATCTCAGGTGGAGATGAGAGGCTGTACAGGATAGAGATATACCGGCTGGTTGTCAGAATCTGAGAAGGAGATGAGAGGGTGTACAGGAGAGAGATATACCGGCTGGTTGAGTCAATCTCAGCTGGAGATGAGAAGGCGTACAGGAGAGAGATATACCGGCTGGTCGAATGAATCTCAGATGGAGATGAGAGGGTGTACAGGACAGAGATATACCGGCTGGTTGAGTGAATCTCAGGTGGAGATGAGAGGGTGTAGAGGAGTGAGATATACCGGCTGGTCGAGTGAATCTCAGGTGGAGATGAGAGGGAGTACAGGAGAGAGATATACCGGCTGGTCGAGTGAATCTCAGGAGGAGATGAGAGGGCGTACAGGAGAGACATATACCGTCTGGTCGAGTGAATCTCAGGTGGAGATGACAGGGCGTACAGGAGAGATATATACCGGCTGCTTGAGTGAATCTCAGTTGGAGATGAGAGGGTGTACAGCAGAGAGATATACCGGCTGGTTTTCAGAATCTCAGGTAGAAATGAGAAGGTGTACAGGAGAGAGATATACCAGCTGCTTGAGTGAATCTCAGGTGGAGATGAGAGGGCGAACAAGAGAGACATATACCGTCTGGTCGAGTGAATCTCAGGTGGAGATGACAGGTCGTACAGGAGAGATATAGATCGGCTGCTTGAGTGAATCTCACGTGGAGATGAGAGGGTGTACAGGAGAGAGATATACCGGCTGCATGAGTGTTTCTCAGGTGGAGATGAGAGGGCGTACAGGAGAGAGATATACCGGCTGGTCGAGTGAATGTCAGGAGGAGATGAGAGGGCGTACAGGAGAGACATATACCGTCTGGTCGAGTGAATCTCAGGTGGAGATGACAGGGCGTACAGGAGAGATATATACCGGCTGCTTGAGTGAATCTCAGGTGGAGATGAGAGGGTGTACAGCAGAGAGATATACCAGCTGGTTTTCAGAATCTCAGCTGGAGATGAGAGGGTGTACAGGATATACCAGCTGCTTGAGTGACTCTCAGGTGGAGATGACAGGTCGTACAGGAGAGATATATATCGGCTGCTTGAGTGAATCTCACGTGGAGATGAGAGGGTGTACAGGAGAGAGATATACCGGCTGCTGAGTGAATCTCAGGTGGAGATGAGAGGGTGTACAGGAGAGAGATATACCGGCTGCTTGAGTGAATCTCAGGTGCAGATGAGAGTGTGTACAGCAGACAGATATAGTGGCTGGCTGAGTGAATCTCAGGTGGAGATGAGAGGGTGTAGAGGAGGGAGATATTCCGGCTGGTTGTCAGAATCTCAGGTGGAGATGAGAGGATGTACAAGAGAGAGATATACCGGCTGCTTTAGTGAATCTCAGGTGGAGATGAGAGGGTGTACATGAGAGAGATATACCGGCTGGTTGTCAGAATCTCAGCTGGAGATGAGAGGGCGTACAGGAGAGAGATATACCGGCTGGTTGTCAGAAACTCAGTTGGAGATGAGAGGGTGTACAGGAGAGAGATGTACCGGCTGGTTGAGTGAATCTCAGGTGGAGATGAGAGGGTGTACAGGAGAGAGATATACAGGCTGCTTGAGCGAATCTCAGGTGGAGATGAGAGGGCGCACAGGAGAGAGATATACCGGCTGGTCGAGTGAATCTCAGGAGGAGATGAGAGGGCGTACAGGAGAGAGATATACCAGCTGGTTGATTGAATCTCAGGTGGGGATGAGAGACTGTACAGGAGAGAGATATACCGGCTGGTTTTCAGAATCTCAGGTAGAGATGAGAAGGTGTACAGGAGAGAGATATACCAGCTGCTTGAGTGAATCTCAGGTGGAGATGAGAGGGCGTACAAGAGAGACATATACCGTCTGGTCGAGTGAATCTCAGGTGGAGATGACAGGTCGTACAGGAGAGATATAGATCGGCTGCTTGAGTGAATCTCACGTGGAGATGAGAGGGTGTACAGGAGAGAGATATACCGGCTGCATGAGTGTTTCTCAGGTGGAGATGAGAGGGCGTACAGGAGAGAGATATACCAGCTGGTTGATTGAATCTCAGGTGGGGATGAGAGACTGTACAGGAGAGAGATATTACGGCTGGTTGTCAGAATCTCAGGTGGAGATGGGAGTGTGTACAGGAGAGAGATATACCGGCTGCTTGAGTGAATCTCAGGTGCAGATGAGAGCGTGTACAGGAGGGAGATACACCGGCTGCAGGAGTGAATCTGAGCTGGAGATGAATGGGTGTACAGGAGAGATATATATCGGCTGCTTGAGTGAATCTCAGGTGGAGATGAGAGGGTGTACAGGAGGGAGATATACCGGCTGCTTGAGAGAATCTCAGGTGGAGATGACAGGTCGTACAGGAGGGAGATATACCGGCTGGTTGAGTGGATCTCAGGTGGCGATGACAGGGCGCACAGGAGAGAGATATACCGGCTGGTTGAGTGGATCTCAGGTGGAGATGACAGGGCGTACAGGAGAGAGATATACCGGATTGTTGTGTGGTTCTCAGGTGGAGATGAGAGGGCGTACAGCAGAGAGATATACCGGCTGGTTGAGTGAATCTCAGGTGGAGATGAGAGGCTGTACAGGAGAGAGATATACCGGCTGGTTGTCAGAATCTGAGAAGGAGATGAGAGGATGTACAGGAGAGAGATATACCGGCTGCTTGAGTGAATCTCAGGTGGAGATTAGAGGGTGTACAGGAGAGAGATATACTGGCTGGTCGATTGAATCTCAGGTGGAGATTAGAGGGCGTACAGGAGAGAGATATACCAGCTGGTCGAGTGAATCTCAGGTGGAGATCAGAGGGCGTACAGGAGAGAAATATTTCGGCTGGTCGAGTGAATCTCAGGTGGAGATGAGAGGGCGTACAGGCGAGAGATATACCGGCTGGTCAAGTGAATCTCAGGTTGGAGATGAGAGGGTGTACATGAGAGAGATATACCGGCTGGTTGTCAGAATCTCAGCTGGAGATGAGAGGGTGTACAGGAGAGAGATATACCGGCTGGTTGTCAGAAACTCAGTTGGAGATGAGAGGGTGTACAGGAGAGAGATGTACCGGCTGGTTGAGTGAATCTCAGGTGGAGATGAGAGGCTGTACAGGAGAGAGATATACCGGCTGGTTGTCAGAATCTGAGAAGGAGATGAGAGGGTGTACAGGAGAGAGATATACCGGCTGCTTGAGTGAATCTCAGGTGGAGATGAGAGGGTGTACAGGAGAGAGATATACCGGCTGCTTGAGTGAATCTCAAGTGCAGATGAGAGGGTGTACAGGAGAGAGATATACTGGCTGGTCGATTGAATCTCAGGTGGAGATGAGAGGGCGTACAGGAGAGAGATATACCAGCTGCTTGAGTGAATCTCAGGTGGAGATGAGAGGGCGTACAGGAGAGAGATATACCGGCTGCTCGAGTGAATCTGAGGTGGAGGTGAGACGGCGTACAGGAGAGTGATATACCGGCTGGTCGAGTGAATCTCAGGTGGAGATCAGAGGGCGTACAGGAGAGAAATATATCGGCTGGGCGAGTGAATCTCAGGTGGAGATGAGAGGGTGTACATGAGAGAGATATACCGGCTGGTTGTCAGAATCTCAGGTGGAGATGACAGGATGTACAGCAGACAGATATAGTGGCTGTTTGAGTGAATCTGAGATGGAGATGAGAGGGTGTACAGGAGAGAGATATACCGGCTGGTTGTCAGAATCTCAGCTGGAGATGAGAGGGTGTACAGGAGAGAGATGTACCGGCTGGTTGAGTGAATCTCAGGTGGAGATGAGAGGGTGTACAGGAGAGAGATATACCGGCTGCTTGAGTGAATCTCAGGTGGAGATGAGAGGGTGTACAGGAGAGAGATGTACCGGCTGGTTGACTGAATCTCAGGTGGAGATGAGAGGGTGTACAGGAGAGAGATATACAGGCTGCTTGAGAGAATCTCAGGTGGAGATGAGAGGGCGCACAGGAGAGAGATATACCGGCTGGTCGAGTGAATCTCAGGAGGAGATGGGAGGGCGTACAGGAGAGAGATATACCGGCTGGTCGAGTGAATCTCAGGTGGAGATGAGAGGGTGTACAGGAGAGAGATATACCGGCTGCTTGAGTGAATCTCAGGTGGAGATGAGAGGGTGTACAGGAGAGAGATATACCGGCTGCTTGAGTGAATCTCAGGTGGAGATGAGAGGGTGTACAGGAGAGAGATATACCGGCTGGTCGAGTGAATCTCAGGTGGAGATGAGAGGGCGTACAGGAGAGAGATATACTGGCTGGTTGAGTGAAACTCAGGTGGAGATGAGAGGGCGTATAGGCGATAGGTATACCGGCTGGTCGAGTGAATCTCAGGTGGAGATGAGAGGGCGTACAGGAGACAGATATACCGGATTGCTGAGTGGTTCTCAGGTGGAGATGAGAGGGCGTACAGGAGAGAGATATACCGTCTGGTTGAGTGAATCTCAGGTGGAGATGAGAGGCTGTACAGGATAGAGATATACCGGCTGGTTGTCAGAATCTGAGAAGGAGATGAGAGGGTGTACAGGAGAGAGATATACCGGCTGGTTGAGTCAATCTCAGGTGGAGATGAGAAGGCGTACAGGAGAGAGATATACCGGCTGGTCGAATGAATCTCAGATGGAGATGAGAGGGTGTACAGGACAGAGATATACCGGCTGGTTGAGTGAATCTCAGGTGGAGATGAGAGGGTGTAGAGGAGTGAGATATACCGGCTGGTCGAGTGAATCTCAGGTGGAGATGAGAGGGAGTACAGGAGAGAGATATACCGGCTGGTCGAGTGAATCTCAGGAGGAGATGAGAGGGCGTACAGGAGAGACATATACCGTCTGGTCGAGTGAATCTCAGGTGGAGATGACAGGGCGTACAGGAGAGATATATACCGGCTGCTTGAGTGAATCTCAGTTGGAGATGAGAGGGTGTACAGCAGAGAGATATACCGGCTGGTTTTCAGAATCTCAGGTAGAAATGAGAAGGTGTACAGGAGAGAGATATACCAGCTGCTTGAGTGAATCTCAGGTGGAGATGAGAGGGCGAACAAGAGAGACATATACCGTCTGGTCGAGTGAATCTCAGGTGGAGATGACAGGTCGTACAGGAGAGATATAGATCGGCTGCTTGAGTGAATCTCACGTGGAGATGAGAGGGTGTACAGGAGAGAGATATACCGGCTGCATGAGTGTTTCTCAGGTGGAGATGAGAGGGCGTACAGGAGAGAGATATACCGGCTGGTCGAGTGAATGTCAGGAGGAGATGAGAGGGCGTACAGGAGAGACATATACCGTCTGGTCGAGTGAATCTCAGGTGGAGATGACAGGGCGTACAGGAGAGATATATACCGGCTGCTTGAGTGAATCTCAGGTGGAGATGAGAGGGTGTACAGCAGAGAGATATACCAGCTGGTTTTCAGAATCTCAGCTGGAGATGAGAGGGTGTACAGGATATACCAGCTGCTTGAGTGACTCTCAGGTGGAGATGACAGGTCGTACAGGAGAGATATATATCGGCTGCTTGAGTGAATCTCACGTGGAGATGAGAGGGTGTACAGGAGAGAGATATACCGGCTGCTGAGTGAATCTCAGGTGGAGATGAGAGGGTGTACAGGAGAGAGATATACCGGCTGCTTGAGTGAATCTCAGGTGCAGATGAGAGTGTGTACAGCAGACAGATATAGTGGCTGGCTGAGTGAATCTCAGGTGGAGATGAGAGGGTGTAGAGGAGGGAGATATTCCGGCTGGTTGTCAGAATCTCAGGTGGAGATGAGAGGATGTACAAGAGAGAGATATACCGGCTGCTTTAGTGAATCTCAGGTGGAGATGAGAGGGTGTACATGAGAGAGATATACCGGCTGGTTGTCAGAATCTCAGCTGGAGATGAGAGGGCGTACAGGAGAGAGATATACCGGCTGGTTGTCAGAAACTCAGTTGGAGATGAGAGGGTGTACAGGAGAGAGATGTACCGGCTGGTTGAGTGAATCTCAGGTGGAGATGAGAGGGTGTACAGGAGAGAGATATACAGGCTGCTTGAGCGAATCTCAGGTGGAGATGAGAGGGCGCACAGGAGAGAGATATACCGGCTGGTCGAGTGAATCTCAGGAGGAGATGAGAGGGCGTACAGGAGAGAGATATACCAGCTGGTTGATTGAATCTCAGGTGGGGATGAGAGACTGTACAGGAGAGAGATATACCGGCTGGTTTTCAGAATCTCAGGTAGAGATGAGAAGGTGTACAGGAGAGAGATATACCAGCTGCTTGAGTGAATCTCAGGTGGAGATGAGAGGGCGTACAAGAGAGACATATACCGTCTGGTCGAGTGAATCTCAGGTGGAGATGACAGGTCGTACAGGAGAGATATAGATCGGCTGCTTGAGTGAATCTCACGTGGAGATGAGAGGGTGTACAGGAGAGAGATATACCGGCTGCATGAGTGTTTCTCAGGTGGAGATGAGAGGGCGTACAGGAGAGAGATATACCAGCTGGTTGATTGAATCTCAGGTGGGGATGAGAGACTGTACAGGAGAGAGATATTACGGCTGGTTGTCAGAATCTCAGGTGGAGATGGGAGTGTGTACAGGAGAGAGATATACCGGCTGCTTGAGTGAATCTCAGGTGCAGATGAGAGCGTGTACAGGAGGGAGATACACCGGCTGCAGGAGTGAATCTGAGCTGGAGATGAATGGGTGTACAGGAGAGATATATATCGGCTGCTTGAGTGAATCTCAGGTGGAGATGAGAGGGTGTACAGGAGGGAGATATACCGGCTGCTTGAGAGAATCTCAGGTGGAGATGACAGGTCGTACAGGAGGGAGATATACCGGCTGGTTGAGTGGATCTCAGGTGGCGATGACAGGGCGCACAGGAGAGAGATATACCGGCTGGTTGAGTGGATCTCAGGTGGAGATGACAGGGCGTACAGGAGAGAGATATACCGGATTGTTGTGTGGTTCTCAGGTGGAGATGAGAGGGCGTACAGCAGAGAGATATACCGGCTGGTTGAGTGAATCTCAGGTGGAGATGAGAGGCTGTACAGGAGAGAGATATACCGGCTGGTTGTCAGAATCTGAGAAGGAGATGAGAGGATGTACAGGAGAGAGATATACCGGCTGCTTGAGTGAATCTCAGGTGGAGATTAGAGGGTGTACAGGAGAGAGATATACTGGCTGGTCGATTGAATCTCAGGTGGAGATTAGAGGGCGTACAGGAGAGAGATATACCAGCTGGTCGAGTGAATCTCAGGTGGAGATCAGAGGGCGTACAGGAGAGAAATATTTCGGCTGGTCGAGTGAATCTCAGGTGGAGATGAGAGGGCGTACAGGCGAGAGATATACCGGCTGGTCAAGTGAATCTCAGGTTGGAGATGAGAGGGTGTACATGAGAGAGATATACCGGCTGGTTGTCAGAATCTCAGCTGGAGATGAGAGGGTGTACAGGAGAGAGATATACCGGCTGGTTGTCAGAAACTCAGTTGGAGATGAGAGGGTGTACAGGAGAGAGATGTACCGGCTGGTTGAGTGAATCTCAGGTGGAGATGAGAGGCTGTACAGGAGAGAGATATACCGGCTGGTTGTCAGAATCTGAGAAGGAGATGAGAGGGTGTACAGGAGAGAGATATACCGGCTGCTTGAGTGAATCTCAGGTGGAGATGAGAGGGTGTACAGGAGAGAGATATACCGGCTGCTTGAGTGAATCTCAAGTGCAGATGAGAGGGTGTACAGGAGAGAGATATACTGGCTGGTCGATTGAATCTCAGGTGGAGATGAGAGGGCGTACAGGAGAGAGATATACCAGCTGCTTGAGTGAATCTCAGGTGGAGATGAGAGGGCGTACAGGAGAGAGATATACCGGCTGCTCGAGTGAATCTGAGGTGGAGGTGAGACGGCGTACAGGAGAGTGATATACCGGCTGGTCGAGTGAATCTCAGGTGGAGATCAGAGGGCGTACAGGAGAGAAATATATCGGCTGGGCGAGTGAATCTCAGGTGGAGATGAGAGGGTGTACATGAGAGAGATATACCGGCTGGTTGTCAGAATCTCAGGTGGAGATGACAGGATGTACAGCAGACAGATATAGTGGCTGTTTGAGTGAATCTGAGATGGAGATGAGAGGGTGTACAGGAGAGAGATATACCGGCTGGTTGTCAGAATCTCAGCTGGAGATGAGAGGGTGTACAGGAGAGAGATGTACCGGCTGGTTGAGTGAATCACAGGTGGAGATGAGAGGGTGTACAGGAGAGAGATATACCGGCTGCTTGAGTGAATCTCAGGTGGAGATGAGAGGGTGTACAGGAGAGAGATGTACCGGCTGGTTGACTGAATCTCAGGTGGAGATGAGAGGGTGTACAGGAGAGAGATATACAGGCTGCTTGAGAGAATCTCAGGTGGAGATGAGAGGGCGCACAGGAGAGAGATATACCGGCTGGTCGAGTGAATCTCAGGAGGAGATGGGAGGGCGTACAGGAGAGAGATATACCGGCTGGTCGAGTGAATCTCAGGTGGAGATGAGAGGGTGTACAGGAGAGAGATATACCGGCTGCTTGAGTGAATCTCAGGTGGAGATGAGAGGGTGTACAGGAGAGAGATATACCGGCTGCTTGAGTGAATCTCAGGTGGAGATGAGAGGGTGTACAGGAGAGAGATATACCGGCTGGTCGAGTGAATCTCAGGTGGAGATGAGAGGGCGTACAGGAGAGAGATATACTGGCTGGTTGAGTGAAACTCAGGTGGAGATGAGAGGGCGTATAGGCGATAGGTATACCGGCTGGTCGAGTGAATCTCAGGTGGAGATGAGAGGGCGTACAGGAGACAGATATACCGGATTGCTGAGTGGTTCTCAGGTGGAGATGAGAGGGCGTACAGGAGAGAGATATACCGTCTGGTTGAGTGAATCTCAGGTGGGGATGAGAGGCTGTACAGGATAGAGATATACCGGCTGGTTGTCAGAATCTGAGAAGGAGATGAGAGGGTGTACAGGAGAGAGATATACCGGCTGGTTGAGTCAATCTCAGGTGGAGATGAGAAGGCGTACAGGAGAGAGATATACCGGCTGGTCGAATGAATCTCAGATGGAGATGAGAGGGTGTACAGGACAGAGATATACCGGCTGGTTGAGTGAATCTCAGGTGGAGATGAGAGGGTGTAGAGGAGTGAGATATACCGGCTGGTCGAGTGAATCTCAGGTGGAGATGAGAGGGAGTACAGGAGAGAGATATACCGGCTGGTCGAGTGAATCTCAGGAGGAGATGAGAGGGCGTACAGGAGAGACATATACCGTCTGGTCGAGTGAATCTCAGGTGGAGATGACAGGGCGTACAGGAGAGATATATACCGGCTGCTTGAGTGAATCTCAGGTGGAGATGAGAGGGTGTACAGCAGAGAGATATACCGGCTGGTTTTCAGAATCTCAGGTAGAAATGAGAAGGTGTACAGGAGAGAGATATACCAGCTGCTTGAGTGAATCTCAGGTGGAGATGAGAGGGCGAACAAGAGAGACATATACCGTCTGGTCGAGTGAATCTCAGGTGGAGATGACAGGTCGTACAGGAGAGATATAGATCGGCTGCTTGAGTGAATCTCACGTGGAGATGAGAGGGTGTACAGGAGAGAGATATACCGGCTGCATGAGTGTTTCTCAGGTGGAGATGAGAGGGCGTACAGGAGAGAGATATACCAGCTGGTTGATTGAATCTCAGGTGGGGATGAGAGACTGTACAGGAGAGAGATATACCGGCTGGTTGTCAGAATCTCAGGTGGAGATGGGAGTGTGTACAGGAGAGAGATATACCGGCTGCTTGAGTGAATCTCAGGTGGAGATGAGAGCGTGTACAGGAGGGAGATACACCGGCTGCTGGAGTGAATCTGAGCTGGAGATGAATGGGTGTACAGGAGAGATATATATCGGCTGCTTGAGTGAATCTCAGGTGGAGATGAGAGGGTGTACAGGAGGGAGATATACCGGCTGCTTGAGAGAATCTCAGGTGGAGATGACAGGTCGTACAGGATGGAGATATACCGGCTGGTTGAGTGGATCTCAGGTGGCAATGACAGGGCGCACAGGAGAGAGATATACCGGCTGGTTGAGTGGATCTCAGGTGGAGATGACAGGGCGTACAGGAGAGAGATATACCGGATTGTTGTGTGGTTCTCAGGTGGAGATGAGAGGGCGTACAGGAGAGAGGTATACCGGCTGGTTGTCAGAATCTGAGAAGGAGATGAGAGGATGTACAGGAGAGAGATATACCGGCTGCTTGAGTGAATCTCAGGTGGAGATGAGAGGGTGTACAGGAGAGAGATATACCGGCTGCTTGAGTGAATCTCAAGTGCAGATTAGAGGGTGTACAGGAGAGAGATATACTGGCTGGTCGATTGAATCTCAGGTGGAGATGAGAGGGCGTACAGGAGAGAGATATACCAGCTGCTTGAGTGAATCTCAGGTGGAGATGAGAGGGCGTACAGGAGAGAGATATACCGGCTGGTCGAGTGAATCTCAGGTGGAGATCAGAGGGCGTACAGGAGAGAAATATATCGGCTGGTCGAGTGAATCTCAGGTGGAGATGAGAGGGCGTACAGGCGAGAGATATACCGGCTGGTCAAGTGAATCTCAGGTTGGAGATGAGAGGGTGTACATGAGAGAGATATACCGGCTGGTTGTCAGAATCTCAGCTGGAGATGAGAGGGTGTACAGGAGAGAGATATACCGGCTGGTTGTCAGAAACTCAGTTGGAGATGAGAGGGTGTACAGGAGAGAGATGTACCGGCTGGTTGAGTGAATCTCAGGTGGAGATGAGAGGCTGTACAGGAGAGAGATATACCGGCTGGTTGTCAGAATCTGAGAAGGAGATGAGAGGGTGTACAGGAGAGAGATATACCGGCTACTTGAGTGAATCTCAGGTGGAGATGAGAGGGTGTAAAGGAGAGAGATATACCGGCTGCTTGAGTGAATCTCAAGTGCAGATGAGAGGGTGTACAGGAGAGAGATATACTGGCTGGTCGATTGAATCTCAGGTGGAGATGAGAGGGCGTACAGGAGAGAGATATACCGGCTGCTTGAGTGAATCTCAGGTGGAGATGAGAGGGCGTACAGGAGAGAGATATACCGGCTGCTTGAGTGAATCTCAGGTGGAGATGAGAGGGCGTACAGGAGAGAGATATACCGGCTGGTCGAGTGAATCTCAGGTGGAGATCAGAGGGCGTACAGGAGAGAAATATATCGGCTGGTCGAGTGAATCTCAGGTGGAGATGAGAGGGCGTACAGGCGAGAGATATACCGGCTGGTCAAGTGAATCTCAGGTTGGAGATGAGAGGGTGTACATGAGAGAGATATACCGGCTGGTTGTCAGAATCTCAGCTGGAGATGAGAGGGTGTACAGGAGAGAGATATACCGGCTGGTTGTCAGAAACTCAGTTGGAGATGAGAGGGTGTACAGGAGAGAGATGTACCGGCTGGTTGAGTGAATCTGAGGTGGAGATGAGAGGGTGTACAGGAGAGAGATATACAGGCTGCTTGAGCGAATCTCAGGTGGAGATGAGAGGGCGCACAGGAGAGAGATATACCGGCTGGTCGAGTGAATCTCAGGAGGAGATGAGAGGGCGTACAGGAGAGAGATATACCGGCTGGTCGAGTGAATCTCAGGTGGATATGACAGGGCGTACAGGAGAGAGATATACCGGCTGGTCGAGTGAATCTCAGGTGGAGATGAGAGGGCGTATAGGAGAGAGGTATACCGGCTGTTTGAGTGGTACTCAGGAGGAGATGAGAGGGCGTACAGGAGAGAGATATACCGGCTGGTTGAGTGAATCTCAGGTGGGGATGAGAGACTGTACAGGAGAGAGATGAACCGGCTGGTTGTCAGAATCTCAGGTGGAGATGAGAGGGTGTACAGGAGAGAGATATACCGGCTGCTTGAGTGAATCTCAGGTGGAGATGAGAGCGTGTACAGGAGAGATATATACCGGCTGCTGGAGTGAATCTGAGGTGGAGATGAGAGGGTGTACAGGAGAGATATATATCGGCTGCTTGAGTGAATATCAGGTGGAGTTGAGAGGGTGTACAGGAGAGACATATACCGGCTGCTTGAGTGAATCTCAGGTGGAGATGACAGGTCGTACAGGAGGGAGAAATATCGGCTGGTCGAGTGGATCTCAGGTGTCGATGACAGGGCGCACAGGAGAGAGATATACCGGATTGTTGAGTGGTTCTCAGGTGGAGATGAGAGGGCGTACAGGAGAGAGATATACCGGCTGGTTGAGTGGATCTCAGGTGGAGATGACAGGGCGTACAGGAGAGAGATATACCGGATTGTTGAGTGGTTCTCAGGTGGAGATGAGAGGGCGTACAGGAGAGAGATATACCGGCTGCTTGAGTGAATCTCAGGTGGAGATGAGAGGGTGTACACGAGAGAGATATACCGGCTGCTTGTCAGAATCTCAGGTGGAGATGAGAGGGTGTACAGGAGAGAGATATACCGGCTGCTTGAGTGAATCTCAGGTGGAGATGAGAGGGTGTACACGAGAGAGATATACCGGCTGCTTGTCAGAATCTCAGGTGGAGATGAGAGGGTGTACAGGAGAGAGATATACCGGCTGCTTGAGTGAATCTCAGGTGCAGATGAGAGGGTGTACAGGAGAGAGATATACTGGCTGGTTGAGTGAATCTCAGGTGGAGATGAGAGGGTGTACAGGAGAGAGATATACCGGCTGCTTGAGTGAATCTCAGGTGGAGATGAGAGGGTGTACAGGAGAGAGATATACCGGCTGCTTGAGTGAATCTCAGGTGGAGATGAGAGAGCGTACAGGAGAGAGGTATACCGGCTTGTCGAGTGAATCTCAGATGGAGATGAGAGGGTGTACAGGACAGAGATATACCGGCTGGTTGTGTGAATCTCAGGTGGATCTGAGAGGGTGTAGAGGAGTGAGATATACCAGCTGGTCGAGTGACTCTCAGGTGGAGATGAGAGGGTGTACAGGAGACAGATATGCCGGCTGGTCGAGTGAATCTCAGGTGGAGATGAGAGGGCGTACAGGAGAGAGATATACCGGCTGGTCGAGTGAATGTCAGGAGGAGATGAGAGGGCGTACAGGAGAGACATATACCGTCTGGTCGAGTGAATCTCAGGTGGAGATGACAGGGCGTACAGGAGAGATATATACCGGCTGCTTGAGTGAATCTCAGGTGGAGATGAGAGGGTGTACAGCAGAGAGATATACCAGCTGGTTTTCAGAATCTCAGCTGGAGATGAGAGGGTGTACAGGATATACCAGCTGCTTGAGTGACTCTCAGGTGGAGATGACAGGTCGTACAGGAGAGATATATATCGGCTGCTTGAGTGAATCTCACGTGGAGATGAGAGGGTGTACAGGAGAGAGATATACCGGCTGCTGAGTGAATCTCAGGTGGAGATGAGAGGGTGTACAGGAGAGAGATATACCGGCTGCTTGAGTGAATCTCAGGTGCAGATGAGAGTGTGTACAGCAGACAGATATAGTGGCTGGCTGAGTGAATCTCAGGTGGAGATGAGAGGGTGTAGAGGAGGGAGATATTCCGGCTGGTTGTCAGAATCTCAGGTGGAGATGAGAGGATGTACAAGAGAGAGATATACCGGCTGCTTTAGTGAATCTCAGGTGGAGATGAGAGGGTGTACATGAGAGAGATATACCGGCTGGTTGTCAGAATCTCAGCTGGAGATGAGAGGGCGTACAGGAGAGAGATATACCGGCTGGTTGTCAGAAACTCAGTTGGAGATGAGAGGGTGTACAGGAGAGAGATGTACCGGCTGGTTGAGTGAATCTCAGGTGGAGATGAGAGGGTGTACAGGAGAGAGATATACAGGCTGCTTGAGCGAATCTCAGGTGGAGATGAGAGGGCGCACAGGAGAGAGATATACCGGCTGGTCGAGTGAATCTCAGGAGGAGATGAGAGGGCGTACAGGAGAGAGATATACCAGCTGGTTGATTGAATCTCAGGTGGGGATGAGAGACTGTACAGGAGAGAGATATACCGGCTGGTTTTCAGAATCTCAGGTAGAGATGAGAAGGTGTACAGGAGAGAGATATATTAGCTGCTTGAGTGAATCTCAGGTGGAGATGAGAGGGCGTACAAGAGAGACATATACCGTCTGGTCGAGTGAATCTCAGGTGGAGATGACAGGTCGTACAGGAGAGATATAGATCGGCTGCTTGAGTGAATCTCACGTGGAGATGAGAGGGTGTACAGGAGAGAGATATACCGGCTGCATGAGTGTTTCTCAGGTGGAGATGAGAGGGCGTACAGGAGAGAGATATACCAGCTGGTTGATTGAATCTCAGGTGGGGATGAGAGACTGTACAGGAGAGAGATATTACGGCTGGTTGTCAGAATCTCAGGTGGAGATGGGAGTGTGTACAGGAGAGAGATATACCGGCTGCTTGAGTGAATCTCAGGTGCAGATGAGAGCGTGTACAGGAGGGAGATACACCGGCTGCAGGAGTGAATCTGAGCTGGAGATGAATGGGTGTACAGGAGAGATATATATCGGCTGCTTGAGTGAATCTCAGGTGGAGATGAGAGGGTGTACAGGAGGGAGATATACCGGCTGCTTGAGAGAATCTCAGGTGGAGATGACAGGTCGTACAGGAGGGAGATATACCGGCTGGTTGAGTGGATCTCAGGTGGCGATGACAGGGCGCACAGGAGAGAGATATACCGGCTGGTTGAGTGGATCTCAGGTGGAGATGACAGGGCGTACAGGAGAGAGATATACCGGATTGTTGTGTGGTTCTCAGGTGGAGATGAGAGGGCGTACAGCAGAGAGATATACCGGCTGGTTGAGTGAATCTCAGGTGGAGATGAGAGGCTGTACAGGAGAGAGATATACCGGCTGGTTGTCAGAATCTGAGAAGGAGATGAGAGGATGTACAGGAGAGAGATATACCGGCTGCTTGAGTGAATCTCAGGTGGAGATTAGAGGGTGTACAGGAGAGAGATATACTGGCTGGTCGATTGAATCTCAGGTGGAGATTAGAGGGCGTACAGGAGAGAGATATACCAGCTGCTTGAGTGAATCTCAGGTGGAGATGAGAGGGCGTACAGGAGAGAGATATACCGGCTGGTCGAGTGAATCTCAGGTGGAGATCAGAGGGCGTACAGGAGAGAAATATTTCGGCTGGTCGAGTGAATCTCAGGTGGAGATGAGAGGGCGTACAGGCGAGAGATATACCGGCTGGTCAAGTGAATCTCAGGTTGGAGATGAGAGGGTGTACATGAGAGAGATATACCGGCTGGTTGTCAGAATCTCAGCTGGAGATGAGAGGGTGTACAGGAGAGAGATATACCGGCTGGTTGTCAGAAACTCAGTTGGAGATGAGAGGGTGTACAGGAGAGAGATGTACCGGCTGGTTGAGTGAATCTCAGGTGGAGATGAGAGGCTGTACAGGAGAGAGATATACCGGCTGGTTGTCAGAATCTGAGAAGGAGATGAGAGGGTGTACAGGAGAGAGATATACCGGCTGCTTGAGTGAATCTCAGGTGGAGATGAGAGGGTGTACAGGAGAGAGATATACCGGCTGCTTGAGTGAATCTCAAGTGCAGATGAGAGGGTGTACAGGAGAGAGATATACTGGCTGGTCGATTGAATCTCAGGTGGAGATGAGAGGGCGTACAGGAGAGAGATATACCAGCTGCTTGAGTGAATCTCAGGTGGAGATGAGAGGGCGTACAGGAGAGAGATATACCGGCTGGTCGAGTGAATCTCAGGTGGAGATCAGAGGGCGTACAGGAGAGAAATATATCGGCTGGTCGAGTGAATCTCAGGTGGAGATGAGAGGGCGTACAGGCGAGAGATATACCGGCTGGTCAAGTGAATCTCAGGTTGGAGATGAGAGGGTGTACATGAGAGAGATATACCGGCTGGTTGTCAGAATCTCAGCTGGAGATGAGAGGGTGTACAGGAGAGAGATGTACCGGCTGGTTGAGTGAATCTCAGGTGGAGATGAGAGGGTGTACAGGAGAGAGATATACAGGCTGCTTGAGCGAATCTCAGGTGGAGATGAGAGGGCGCACAGGAGAGAGATATACCGGCTGGTCGAGTGAATCTCAGGAGGAGATGAGAGGGCGTACAGGAGAGAGATATACCGGCTGGTCGAGTGAATCTCAGGTGTATATGTCAGGGCGTACAGGAGAGAGATATACCGGCTGGTCGAGTGAATCTCAGGTGGAGATGAGAGGGCGTATAGGAGAGAGGTATACCGGCTGTTTGAGTGGTACTCAGGAGGAGATGAGAGGGCGTACAGGAGAGAGATATACCGGCTGGTTGTGTGAATCTCAGGTGGGGATGAGAGACTGTACAGGAGAGAGATGAACCGGCTGGTTGTCAGAATCTCAGGTGGAGATGACAGGGCGTACAGGAGAGAGATATACCGGATTGTTGAGTGGTTCTCAGGTGGAGATGAGAGGGCGTACAGGAGAGAGATATACCGGCTGCTTGAGTGAATCTCAGGTGGAGATGAGAGGGTGTACACGAGAGAGATATACCGGCTGCTTGTCAGAATCTCAGGTGGAGATGAGAGGGTGTACAGGAGAGAGATATACCGGCTGCTTGAGTGAATCTCAGGTGGAGATGAGAGGGTGTACACGAGAGAGATATACCGGCTGCTTGTCAGAATCTCAGGTGGTGATGAGAGGGTGTACAGGAGAGAGATATACCGGCTGCTTGAGTGAATCTCAGGTGCAGATGAGAGGGTGTACAGGAGAGAGATATACTGGCTGGTTGAGTAAATCTCAGGTGGAGATGAGAGGGTGTACAGGAGAGAGATATACCGGCTGCTTGTCAGAATCTCAGGTGGAGATGAGAGGGTGTACAGGAGAGAGATATACCGGCTGCTTGAGTGAATCTCAGGTGGAGATGAGAGAGCGTACAGGAGAGAGGTATACCGGCTTGTCGAGTGAATCTCAGATGGAGATGAGAGGGTGTACAGGACAGAGATATACCGGCTGGTTGAGTGAATCTCAGGTGGATCTGAGAGGGTGTAGAGGAGTGAGATATACCAGCTGGTCGAGTGACTCTCAGGTGGAGATGAGAGGGTGTACAGGAGACAGATATGCCGGCTGGTCGAGTGAATCTCAGGTGGAGATGAGAGGGCGTACAGGAGAGAGATATACCGGCTGGTCGAGTGAATCTCAGGAGGAGATGAGAGGGCGTACAGGAGAGACATATACCGTCTGGTCGAGTGAATCTCAGGTGGAGATGACAGGGCGTACAGGAGAGATATATACCGGCTGCTTGAGTGAATCTCAGGTGGAGATGAGAGGGTGTACAGCAGAGAGATATACCAGCTGGTTTTCAGAATCTCAGGTGGAGATGAGAGGGTGTACAGGATATACCAGCTGCTTGAGTGACTCTCAGGTGGAGATGACAGGTCGTACAGGAGAGATATATATCGGCTGCTTGAGTGAATCTCACGTGGAGATGAGAGGGTGTACAGGAGAGAGAAATACCGGCTGCTTGAGTGGTTCACAGGTGCAGATGAGAGGGTGTACAGGAGAGAGATATACCGGCTGCTGAGTGAATCTCAGGTGGAGATGAGAGTCTGTACAGGAGAGAGATATACCAGCTGGTTGTCAGAATCACAGGTTGAGATGACAGGGTGTACAGCAGACAGATATAGTGGCTGGTTGAGTGAATCTCAGGTGGAGATGAGAGGGTGTACAGGAGGGAGATATTCCGGCTGGTTGTCAGAATCTCAGGTGGAGATGAGAGGATGTACAAGAGAGAGATATACCGGCTGCTTTAGTGAATCTCATGTGGAGATGAGAGGGTGTACATGAGAGAGATATACCGGCTGGTTGTCAGAATCTCAGCTGGAGATGAGAGGGCGTACAGGAGAGAGATATACCGGCTGGTTGAGTGAATCTCAGGTGGAGATGAGAGGGTGTACAGGAGAGAGATATACAGGCTGCTTGAGCGAATCTCAGGTGGAGATGAGAGGGCGCACAGGAGAGAGATATACCGGCTGGTTGAGTGAATCTCAGGAGGAGATGAGAGGGCGTACAGGAGAGAGATATACCGGCTGGTCGAGTGAATCTCAGGTGGATATGACAGGGCGTACAGGAGAGAGATATACCGGCTGGTCGAGTGAATTTCAGGTGGAGATGAGAGGGCGTACAGGAGAGAGATATACCGGCTGGTTGAGTGAATCTCAGGTGGGGATGAGAGACTGTACAGGAGAGAGATATACCGGCTGGTTGTCAGAATCTCAGGTGGAGATGAGAGGGTGTACAGGAGAGAGATATATCGGCTGCTTGAGTGAATCTCAGGTGGAGATGAGAGCGTTTACAGGAGAGATATATACCGGCTGCTGGAGTGAATCTGAGGTGGAGATGAGAGGGTGTACAGGAGAGATATATATCGGCTGCTTGAGTGAATATCAGGTGGAGTTGAGAGGGTGTACAGGAGAGACATATACCGGCTGCTTGAGTGAATCTCAGGTGGAGATGACAGGTCGTACAGGAGGGAGAAATATCAGCTGGTCGAGTGGATCTCAGGTGTCGATGACAGGGCGCACAGGAGAGAGATATACCGGATTGTTGAGTGGTTCTCAGGTGGTGATGAGAGGGCGTACAGGAGAGAGATATACCGGCTGGTTGAGTGGATCTCAGGTGGATATGACAGGGCGTACAGGAGAGAGATATACCGGCTGGTCGAGTGAATCTCAGGTGGAGATGAGAGGGCGTATAGGAGAGAGGTATACCGGCTGTTTGAGCGGTACTCAGGAGGAGCTGAGAGGGCGTACAGGAGAGAGATATACCGGCTGGTTGAGTGAATCTCAGGTGGGGATGAGAGACTGTACAGGAGAGAGATATACTGGCTGGTTGTCAGAATCTCAGGTGGAGATGAGAGGGTGTACAGGAGAGAAATATACCGGCTGCTTGAGTGAATCTCAGGTGGAGATGACAGGTCGTACAGGAGAGATATATATCGGCTGCTTGAGTGAATCTCACGTGGAGATGAGAGGGTGTACAGGAGAGAGATATACCGGCTGCTGAGTGAATCTCAGGTGGAGATGAGAGGGTGTACAGGAGAGAGAATTACCGGCTGCTTGAGTGGTTCACAGGTGCAGATGAGAGGGTGTATAGGAGAGAGATATACCGGCTGGTTGTCAGAATCACAGGTTGAGATGACAGGGTGTACAGCAGACAGATATAGTGGCTGGTTGAGTGAATCTCAGGTGGAGATGAGAGGGTGTACAGGAGGGAGATATTCCGGCTGGTTGTCAGAATCTCAGGTGGAGATGAGAGGATGTACAAGAGAGAGATATACCGGCTGCTTTAGTGAATCTCAGGTGGAGATGAGAGGGTGTACATGAGATAGATATACCGGCTGGTTGTCAGAATCTCAGCTGGAGATGAGAGGGTGTACAGGAGAGAGATATACCAGCTGGTTGTCAGAAACTCAGTTGGAGATGAGAGGGTGTACAGGAGAGAGATGTACCGGCTGGTTGAGTGAATCTCAGGTGGAGATGAGAGGGTGTACAGGAGAGAGATATACAGGCTGCTTGAGCGAATCTCAGGTGGAGATGAGAGGGCGCACAGGAGAGAGATATACCGGATGGTCGAGTGAATCTCAGGAGGAGATGAGAGGGCGTACAGGAGAGAGATATACCGGCTGGTCGAGTGAATCTCAGGTGGATATGACAGGGCGTACAGGAGAGAGATATACCGGCTGGTCGAGTGAATCTCAGGTGGAGATGAGAGGGCGTATAGGAGAGAGATATACCGGCTGTTTGAGTGGTACTCAGGAGGAGATGAGAGGGCGTACAGGAGAGAGATATACCGGCTGGTTGAGTGAATCTCAGGTGGGGATGAGAGACTGTACAGGAGAGAGATATACCGGCTTGTTGTCAGAATCTCAGGTGGAGATGAGAGGGTGTACAGGAGAGAGATATACCGGCTGCTTGAGTGAATCTCAGGTGGAGATGAGAGCGTGTACAGGAGAGATATATACCGGCTGCTGGAGTGAATCTGAGGTGGAGATGAGAGGGTGTACAGGAGAGATATATATCGGCTGCTTGAGTGAATATCAGGTGGAGTTGAGAGGGTGTACAGGAGAGACATATACCGGCTGCTTGAGTGAATCTCAGGTGGAGATGACAGGTCGTACAGGAGGGAGAAATATCAGCTGGTCGAGTGGATCTCAGGTGTCGATGACAGGGCGCACAGGAGAGAGATATACCGGATTGTTGAGTGGTTCTCAGGTGGAGATGAGAGGGCGTACAGGAGAGAGATATACCGGCTGGTTGAGTGGATCTCAGGTGGAGATGACAGGGCTTACAGGAGAGAGATATACCGGATTGTTGAGTGGTTCTCAGGTGGAGATGAGAGGGCGTACAGGAGAGAGATATACCGGCTGCTTGAGTGAATCTCAGGTGGAGATGAGAGGGTGTACACGAGAGAGATATACCGGCTGCTTGTCAGAATCTCAGGTGGAGATGAGAGGGTGTACAGGAGAGAGATATCCCGGCTGCTTGAGTGAATCTCAGGTGGAGATGAGAGGGTGTACACGAGAGAGATATACCGGCTGCTTGTCAGAATCTCAGGTGGAGATGAGAGGGTGTACAGGAGAGAGATATACCGGCTGCTTGAGTGAATCTCAGGTGGAGATGAGAGGGTGTGCAGGAGAGAGATATACTGGCTGGTTGAGTGAATCTCAGGTGGAGATGAGAGGGTGTACAAGAGAGAGATATACCGGCTGCTTGTCAGAATCTCAGGTGGAGATGAGAGGATGTACAGGAGAGAGATATACCGGCTGCTTGAGTGAATCTCAGGTGGAGATGAGAGAGCGTACAGGAGAGAGATATACCGGCTTGTCGAGTGAATCTCAGATGGAGATGAGAGGGTGTACAGGACAGAGATATACCGGCTGGTTGAGTGAATCTCAGGTGGAGCTGAGAGGGTGTAGAGGAGTGAGATATACCAGCTGGTCGAGTGACTCTCAGGTGGAGATGAGAGGGTGTACAGGAGACAGATATGCCGGCTGGTCGAGTGAATCTCAGGTGGAGATGAGAGGGCGTACAGGAGAGAGATATACCGGCTGGTCGAGTGAATCTCAGGAGGAGATGAGAGGGCATACAGGAGAGACATATACCGTCTGGTCGAGGGAATCTCAGGTGGAGATGACAGGTCGGACAGGAGAGATATAGACCGGCTGCTTGAGTGAATCTCAGGTGGAGATGAGAGGGTGTACAGCAGAGAGATATACCAGCTGGTTTTCAGAATCTCAGGTGGAGATGAGAGGGTGTACAGGATATACCAGCTGCTTGAGTGACTCTCAGGTGGAGATGACAGGTCGTACAGGAGAGATATATATCGGCTGCTTGAGTGAATCTCACGTGGAGATGAGAGGGTGTACAGGAGAGAGAAATACCGGCTGCTTGAGTGGTTCACAGGTGCAGATGAGAGGGTGTACAGGAGAGAGATATACCGGCTGCTGAGTGAATCTCAGGTGCAGATGAGAGTCTGTACAGGAGAGAGATATACCGGCTGGTTGTCAGAATCACAGGTTGAGATGACAGGGTGTACAGCAGACAGATATAGTGGCTGGTTGAGTGAATCTCAGGTGGAGATGAGAGGGTGTACAGGAGGGAGATATTCCGGCTGGTTGTCAGAATCTCAGGTGGAGATGAGAGGATGTACAGGAGAGAGATATACCGGCTGCTTCAGTGAATCTCAGGTGGAGATGAGAGGGCGTACAGGAGAGAGATATACCGGCTACTCGAGTGAATCTGAGGTGGAGATGAGACGGCGTACAGGAGAGAGATATACCGGCTGGTCGAGTGAATCTCAGGTGGAGATCAGAGGGCGTATAGGAGAGAAATATATCGGCTGGGCGAGTGAATCTCAGGTGGAGATGAGAGGGCGTACAGGAGAGAGATATACCGGCTGGTCGAGTGAATCTCAGGTGGATATGACAGGGCGTACAGGAGAGAGATATACCGGCTGGTCGAGTGAATTTCAGGTGGAGATGAGAGGGCGTACAGGAGAGAGATATACCGGCTGGTTGAGTGAATCTCAGGTGGGGATGAGAGACTGTACAGGAGAGAGATATACCGGCTGGTTGTCAGAATCTCAGGTGGAGATGAGAGGGTGTACAGGAGAGAGATATATCGGCTGCTTGAGTGAATCTCAGGTGGAGATGAGAGCGTTTACAGGAGAGATATATACCGGCTGCTGGAGTGAATCTGAGGTGGAGATGAGAGGGTGTACAGGAGAGATATATATCGGCTGCTTGAGTGAATATCAGGTGGAGTTGAGAGGGTGTACAGGAGAGACATATACCGGCTGCTTGAGTGAATCTCAGGTGGAGATGACAGGTCGTACAGGAGGGAGAAATATCAGCTGGTCGAGTGGATCTCAGGTGTCGATGACAGGGCGCACAGGAGAGAGATATACCGGATTGTTGAGTGGTTCTCAGGTGGTGATGAGAGGGCGTACAGGAGAGAGATATACCGGCTGGTTGAGTGGATCTCAGGTGGATATGACAGGGCGTACAGGAGAGAGATATACCGGCTGGTCGAGTGAATCTCAGGTGGAGATGAGAGGGCGTATAGGAGAGAGGTATACCGGCTGTTTGAGCGGTACTCAGGAGGAGGTGAGAGGGCGTACAGGAGAGAGATATACCGGCTGGTTGAGTGAATCTCAGGTGGGGATGAGAGACTGTACAGGAGAGAGATATACTGGCTGGTTGTCAGAATCTCAGGTGGAGATGAGAGGGTGTACAGGAGAGAAATATACCGGCTGCTTGAGTGAATCTCAGGTGGAGATGAGAGCGTGTACAGGAGAGATATATACCGGCTGCTGGAGTGAATCTGAGGTGGAGATGAGAGGGTGTACAGGAGAGATATATATCGGCTGCTTGAGTGAATATCAGGTGGAGTTGAGAGGGTGTACAGGAGAGAGATATACCGGCTGCTTGAGTGAATCTCAGGTGGAGATAAGAGGGTGTACAGGAGAGAGATATACTGGCTGGTTGAGTGAATCTCAGGTGGAGATGAGAGGGTTACAGGAGAGAGATATACCGGCTGCTTGTCAGAATCTCAGGTGGAGATGAGAGGGTGTACAGGAGAGAGATATACCGGCTTGTCGAGTGAATCTCAGATGGAGATGAGAGGGTGTACAGGACAGAGATATACCGGCTGGTTGAGTGAATCTCAGGTGATCTGAGAGGGTGTAGAGGAGTGAGATATACCAGCTGGTCGAGTGACTCTCAGGTGGAGATGAGAGGGTGTACAGGAGACAGATATGCCGGCTGGTCGAGTGAATCTCAGGTGGAGATGAGAGGGCGTACAGGGGAGAGATATACCGGCTGGTCGAGTGAATCTCAGGAGGAGATGAGAGGGCGTACAGGAGAGACATATACCGTCTGGTCGAGTGAATCTCAGGTGGAGATGACAGGGCGTACAGGAGAGATATATACCGGCTGCTTGAGTGAATCTCAGGTGGAGATGAGAGGGTGTACAGCAGGGAGATATACCAGCTGGTTTTCAGAATCTCAGGTGGAGATGAGATGGTGTACAGGATATACCAGCTGCTTGAGTGACTCTCAGGTGGAGATGACAGGTCGTACAGGAGAGATATATATCGGCTGCTTGAGTGAATCTCACGTGGAGATGAGAGGGTGTACAGGAGAGAGATATACCGGCTGCTGAGTGAATCTCAGGTGGAGATGAGAGGGTGTACAGGAGAGAGAATTACCGGCTGCTTGAGTGGTTCACAGGTGCAGATGAGAGGGTGTATAGGAGAGAGATATACCGGCTGGTTGTCAGAATCACAGGTTGAGATGACAGGGTGTACAGCAGACAGATATAGTGGCTGGTTGAGTGAATCTCAGGTGGAGATGAGAGGGTGTACAGGAGGGAGATATTCCGGCTGGTTGTCAGAATCTCAGGTGGAGATGAGAGGATGTACAAGAGAGAGATATACCGGCTGCTTTAGTGAATCTCAGGTGGAGATGAGAGGGTGTACATGAGATAGATATACCGGGCTGGTTGTCAGAATCTCAGCTGGAGATGAGAGGGTGTACAGGAGAGAGATATACCAGCTGGTTGTCAGAAACTCAGTTGGAGATGAGAGGGTGTACAGGAGAGAGATGTACCGGCTGGTTGAGTGAATCTCAGGTGGAGATGAGAGGGTGTACAGGAGAGAGATATACAGGCTGCTTGAGCGAATCTCAGGTGGAGATGAGAGGGCGCACAGGAGAGAGATATACCGGCTGGTCGAGTGAATCTCAGGAGGAGATGAGAGGGCGTACAGGAGAGAGATATACCGGCTGGTCGAGTGAATCTCAGGTGGATATGACAGGGCGTACAGGAGAGAGATATACCGGCTGGTCGAGTGAATCTCAGGTGGAGATGAGAGGGCGTATAGGAGAGAGATATACCGGCTGTTTGAGTGGTACTCAGGAGGAGATGAGAGGGCGTACAGGAGAGAGATATACCGGCTGGTTGAGTGAATCTCAGGTGGGGATGAGAGACTGTACAGGAGAGAGATATACCGGCTTGTTGTCAGAATCTCAGGTGGAGATGAGAGGGTGTACAGGAGAGAGATATACCGGCTGCTTGAGTGAATCTCAGGTGGAGATGAGAGCGTGTACAGGAGAGATATATACCGGCTGCTGGAGTGAATCTGAGGTGGAGATGAGAGGGTGTACAGGAGAGATATATATCGGCTGCTTGAGTGAATATCAGGTGGAGTTGAGAGGGTGTACAGGAGAGACATATACCGGCTGCTTGAGTGAATCTCAGGTGAGATGACAGGTCGTACAGGAGGGAGAAATATCAGCTGTCGAGTGGATCTCAGGTGTCGATGACAGGGCGCACAGGAGAGAGATATACCGGATTGTTGAGTGGTTCTCAGGTGGAGATGAGAGGGCGTACAGGAGAGAGATATACCGGCTGGTTGAGTGGATCTCAGGTGGAGATGACAGGGCTTACAGGAGAGAGATATACCGGATTGTTGAGTGGTTCTCAGGTGGAGATGAGAGGGCGTACAGGAGAGAGATATACCGGCTGCTTGAGTGAATCTCAGGTGGAGATGAGAGGGTGTACACGAGAGAGATATACCGGCTGCTTGTCAGAATCTCAGGTGGAGATGAGAGGGTGTACAGGAGAGAGATATCCCGGCTGCTTGAGTGAATCTCAGGTGGAGATGAGAGGGTGTACAGGAGACAGATATGCCGGCTGGTCGAGTGAATCTCAGGTGGAGATGAGAGGGCGTACAGGAGAGAGATATACCGGCTGGTCGAGTGAATCTCAGGAGGAGATGAGAGGGCATACAGGAGAGACATATACCGTCTGGTCGAGGGAATCTCAGGTGGAGATGACAGGTCGGACAGGAGAGATATAGACCGGCTGCTTGAGTGAATCTCAGGTGGAGATGAGAGGGTGTACAGCAGAGAGATATACCAGCTGGTTTTCAGAATCTCAGGTGGAGATGAGAGGGTGTACAGGATATACCAGCTGCTTGAGTGACTCTCAGGTGGAGATGACAGGTCGTACAGGAGAGATATATATCGGCTGCTTGAGTGAATCTCACGTGGAGATGAGAGGGTGTACAGGAGAGAGAAATACCGGCTGCTTGAGTGGTTCACAGGTGCAGATGAGAGGGTGTACAGGAGAGAGATATACCGGCTGCTGAGTGAATCTCAGGTGCAGATGAGAGTCTGTACAGGAGAGAGATATACCGGCTGGTTGTCAGAATCACAGGTTGAGATGACAGGGTGTACAGCAGACAGATATAGTGGCTGGTTGAGTGAATCTCAGGTGGAGATGAGAGGGTGTACAGGAGGGAGATATTCCGGCTGGTTGTCAGAATCTCAGGTGGAGATGAGAGGATGTACAGGAGAGAGATATACCGGCTGCTTCAGTGAATCTCAGGTGGAGATGAGAGGGCGTACAGGAGAGAGATATACCGGCTACTCGAGTGAATCTGAGGTGGAGATGAGACGGCGTACAGGAGAGAGATATACCGGCTGGTCGAGTGAATCTCAGGTGGAGATCAGAGGGCGTATAGGAGAGAAATATATCGGCTGGGCGAGTGAATCTCAGGTGGAGATGAGAGGGCGTACAGGAGAGAGATATACCGGCTGGTCGAGTGAATCTCAGGTGGATATGACAGGGCGTACAGGAGAGAGATATACCGGCTGGTCGAGTGAATCTCAGGTGGAGATGAGAGGGTGTATAGGAGAGAGATATACCGGCTGTTTGAGTGGTACTCAGGAGGAGATGAGAGGGCGTACAGGAGAGAGATATACCGGCTGGTTGAGTGAATCTCAGGTGGGGATGAGAGACTGTACAGGAGAGAGATATACCGGCTTGTTGTCAGAATCTCAGGTGGAGATGAGAGGGTGTACAGGAGAGAGATATACCGGCTGCTTGAGTGAATCTCAGGTGGAGATGAGAGCGTGTACAGGAGAGATATATACCGGCTGCTGGAGTGAATCTGAGGTGGAGATGAGAGGGTGTACAGGAGAGATATATATCGGCTGCTTGAGTGAATATCAGGTGGAGTTGAGAGGGTGTACAGGAGAGACATATACCGGCTGCTTGAGTGAATCTCAGGTGGAGATGACAGGTCCGTACAGGAGGGAGAAATATCAGCTGGTCGAGTGGATCTCAGGTGTCGATGACAGGGCGCACAGGAGAGAGATATACCGGATTGTTGAGTGGTTCTCAGGTGGAGATGAGAGGGCGTACAGGAGAGAGATATACCGCTGGTTGAGTGGATCTCAGGTGGAGATGACAGGGCTTACAGGAGAGAGATATACCGGATTGTTGAGTGGTTCTCAGGTGGAGATGAGAGGGCGTACAGGAGAGAGATATACCGGCTGCTTGAGTGAATCTCAGGTGGAGATGAGAGGGTGTACACGAGAGAGATATACCGGCTGCTTGTCAGAATCTCAGGTGGAGATGAGAGGGTGTACAGGAGAGAGATATCCCGGCTGCTTGAGTGAATCTCAGGTGGAGATGAGAGGGTGTACACGAGAGAGATATACCGGCTGCTTGTCAGAATGTCAGGTGGAGATGAGAGGGTGTACAGGAGAGAGATATACCGGCTGCTTGAGTGAATCTCAGGTGGAGATGAGAGGGTGTGCAGGAGAGAGATATACTGGCTGGTTGAGTGAATCTCAGGTGGAGATGAGAGGGTGTACAAGAGAGAGATATACCGGCTGCTTGTCAGAATCTCAGGTGGAGATGAGAGGATGTACAGGAGAGAGATATACCGGCTGCTTGAGTGAATCTCAGGTGGAGATGAGAGAGCGTACAGGAGAGAGATATACCGGCTTGTCGAGTGAATCTCAGATGGAGATGAGAGGGTGTACAGGGACAGAGATATACCGGCTGGTTGAGTGAATCTCAGGTGGAGCTGAGAGGGTGTAGAGGAGTGAGATATACCAGCTGGTCGAGTGACTCTCAGGTGGAGATGAGAGGGTGTACAGGAGACAGATATGCCGGCTGGTCGAGTGAATCTCAGGTAGAGATGAGAGGGCGTACAGGAGAGAGATATACCGGCTGGTCCGAGTGAATCTCAGGAGGAGATGAGAGGGCATACAGGAGAGACATATACCGTCTGGTCGAGGGAATCTCAGGTGGAGATGACAGGTCGGACAGGAGAGATATAGACCGGCTGCTTGAGTGAATCTCAGGTGGAGATGAGAGGGTGTACAGCAGAGAGATATACCAGCTGGTTTTCAGAATCTCAGGTGGAGATGAGAGGGTGTACAGGATATACCAGCTGCTTGAGTGACTCTCAGGTGGAGATGACAGGTCGTACAGGAGAGATATATATCGGCTGCTTGAGTGAATCTCACGTGGAGATGAGAGGGTGTACAGGAGAGAGAAATACCGGCTGCTTGAGTGGTTCACAGGTGCAGATGAGAGGGTGTACAGGAGAGAGATATACCGGCTGCTGAGTGAATCTCAGGTGCAGATGAGAGTCTGTACAGGAGAGAGATATACCGGCTGGTTGTCAGAATCACAGGTTGAGATGACAGGGTGTACAGCAGACAGATATAGTGGCTGGTTGAGTGAATCTCAGGTGGAGATGAGAGGGTGTACAGGAGGGAGATATTCCGGCTGGTTGTCAGAATCTCAGGTGGAGATGAGAGGATGTACAGGAGAGAGATATACCGGCTGCTTCAGTGAATCTCAGGTGGAGATGAGAGGGCGTACAGGAGAGAGATATACCGGCTACTCGAGTGAATCTGAGGTGGAGATGAGACGGCGTACAGGAGAGAGATATACCGGCTGGTCGAGTGAATCTCAGGTGGAGATCAGAGGGCGTACAGGAGAGAAATATATCGGCTGGGCGAGTGAATCTCAGGTGGAGATGAGAGGGCGTACAGGCGAGAGATATACCGGCTGGTCGAGTGAATCTCAGGTTGGAGATGAGAGGGTGTACATGAGAGAGATATACCGTCTGGTTGTCAGAATCTCAGGTGGAGATGACAGGATGTACAGCAGACAGATATAGTGGCTGTTTGAGTGAATCTGAGATGGAGATGAGAGGGTGTACAGGAGAGAGATATACCGGCTGGTTGTCAGAATCTCAGGTGGAGATGAGAGGGTGTACAGGAGAGAGATGTACCGGCTGGTTGAGTGAATCTCAGGTGGAGATGAGAGGGTGTACAGGAGAGAGATATACCGGCTGCTTGAGTGAATCTCAGGTGGAGATGAGAGGGTGTACAGGAGAGAGATATACAGGTTGCTTGAGAGAACCTCAGGTGGAGATGAGAGGGCGCACAGGAGAGAGATATACCGGCTGGTCGAGTGAATCTCAGGAGGAGATGGGAGGGCGTACAGGAGAGAGATATACCGGCTGGTCGAGTGAATCTCAGGTGGAGATGAGAGGGTGTACAGGAGACAGATATACCGGCTGCTTGAGTGAATCTCAGGTGGAGATGAGAGGGTGTACAGGAGAGAGATATACCGGCTGCTTGAGTGAATCTCAGGTGGAGATGAGAGGGTGTACAGGAGAGAGATATACCGGCTGGTCGAGTGAATCTCAGGTGGAGATTAGAGGGCGTACAGGGGAGAGATATACCGGCTGGTTGAGTGAAACTCAGATGGAGATGAGAGGGCGTATAGGCGATAGGTATACCGGCTGGTCGAGTGAATCTCAGGTGGAGATGAGAGGGCGTACAGGAGACAGATATACCGGATTGTTGAGTGGTTCTCAGGTGGAGATGAGAGGGCGTACAGGAGAGAGATATACCGGCTGGTTGAGTGAATCTCAGGTGGAGATGAGAGGCTGTACAGGATAGAGATATACCGGCTGGTTGTCAGAATCTGAGAAGGAGATGAGAGGGTGTACAGGAGAGAGATGTACCGGCTGGTTGAGTCAATCTCAGGTGGAGATGAGAAGGCGTACAGGAGAGAGATATACCGGCTGGTCGAATGAATCTCAGATGGAGATGAGAGGGTGTACAGGACAGAGATATACCGGCTGGTTGAGTGAATCTCAGGTGGAGATGAGAGGGTGTAGAGGAGTGAGATATACCGGCTGGTCGAGTGAATCTCAGGTGGAGATGAGAGGGAGTACAGGAGAGAGATATACCGGCTGGTCGAGTGAATCTCAGGAGGAGATGAGAGGGCGTACAGGAGAGACATATACCGTCTGGTCGAGTGAATCTCAGGTGGAGATGACAGGGCGTACAGGAGAGATATATACCGGCTGCTTGAGTGAATCTCAGGTGGAGATGAGAGGGTGTACAGCAGAGAGATATACCGGCTGGTTTTCAGAATCTCAGGTGGAGATGAGAGGGCGTACAAGAGAGACATATACTGTCTGGTCGAGTGAATCTCAGGTGGAGATGACAGGTCGTACAGGAGAGAGATATACCGGCTGCTTGAGTGAATCTCAGGTGGAGATGAGAGCGTGTACAGGAGGGAGATATACCGGCTGCTGGAGTGAATCTGAGCTGGAGATGAGTGGGTGTACAGGAGAGATATATATCGGCTGCTTGAGTGAATCTCAGGTGGAGATGAGAGGGTGTACAGGAGGGAGATATACCGGCTGCTTGAGAGAATCTCAGGTGGAGATGACAGGTCGTACAGGAGGGAGATATATCGGCTAGTCGAGTGGATCTCAGGTGGCGATGACAGGGCGCATAGGAGAGAAATATACCGGCTGGTTGAGTGGATCTCAGGTGGAGATGACAGGGCGTACAGGAGAGAGATATACCGGATTGTTGAGTGGTTCTCAGGTGGAGATGAGAGGGCGTACAGGAGAGCGATATACCGGCTGGTTGAGTGAATCTCAGGTGGAGATGAGAGGCTGTACAGGAGAGAGATATACCGGCTGGTTGTCAGAATCTGAGAAGGAGATGAGAGGGTGTACAGGAGAGAGATATACCGGCTGCTTGAGTAAATCTCAGGTGGAGATGAGAGGGTGTACAGGAGAGAGATATACCGGCTGCTTCAGTGAATCTCAGGTGGAGATGAGAGGGTGTACAGGAGAGAGATTTACAGGCTGCTTGAGAGAATCTCAGGTGGAGATGAGGGTGCGCACAGGAGAGAGATATACCGGATGGTCGAGTGAATCTCAGGAGGAGATTGGAGGGCGTACAGGAGAGAGATATACCGGCTGGTCGAGTGAATCTCAGGTGGAGATGAGAGGGTGTACAGGAGAGAGATATACCGGCTGCGTGAGTGAATCTCAGGTGGAGATGAGAGGGTGTACAGGAGAGAGATATACCGGCTGCTTGAGTGAATCTCAGGTGGAGATGAGAGGGTGTACAGGAGAGAGATATACCGGCTGGTCGAGTGAATCTCAGGTGGAGATTAGAGGGCGTACAGGAGAGAGATATACCGGCTGGTTGAGTGAAACTCAGATGGAGATGAGAGGGCGTATAGGCGATAGGTATACCGGCTGGTCGAGTGAATCTCAGGTGGAGATGAGAGGGCGTACAGGAGACAGATATACCAGATTGTTGAGTGGTTCTCAGGTGGAGATGAGAGGGCGTACAGGAGAGAGATATACCGGCTGGTTGAGTGAATCTCAGGTGGAGATGAGAGGCTGTACAGGATAGAGATATACCGGCTGGTTGTCAGAATCTGAGAAGGAGATGAGAGAGTGTACAGGAGAGAGATGTACCGGCTGGTTGAGTCAATCTCAGGTGGAGATGAGAAGGCGTACAGGAGAGAGATATACCGGCTGGTCGAATGAATCTCAGATGGAGATGAGAGGGTGTACAGGACAGAGATATACCGGCTGGTTGAGTGAATCTCAGGTGGAGATGAGAGGGTGTAGAGGAGTGAGATATACCGGCTGGTCGAGTGAATCTCAGGTGGAGATGAGAGGGAGTACAGGAGAGAGATATACCGGCTGCTTGAGTGAATCTCAGGTGGAGATGAGAGCGTGTACAGGAGGGAGATATACCGGCTGCTGGAGTGAATCTGAGCTGGAGATGAGTGGGTGTACAGGAGAGATATATATCGGCTGCTTGAGTGAATCTCAGGTGGAGATGAGAGGGTGTACAGGAGGGAGATATACCGGCTGCTTGAGAGAATCTCAGGTGGAGATGACAGGTCGTACAGGAGGGAGATATATCGGCTAGTCGAGTGGATCTCAGGTGGCGATGACAGGGCGCATAGGAGAGAAATATACCGGCTGGTTGAGTGGATCTCAGGTGGAGATGACAGGGCGTACAGGAGAGAGATATACCGGATTGTTGAGTGGTTCTCAGGTGGAGATGAGAGGGCGTACAGGAGAGCGATATACCGGCTGGTTGAGTGAATCTCAGGTGGAGATGAGAGGCTGTACAGGAGAGAGATATACCGGCTGGTTGTCAGAATCTGAGAAGGAGATGAGAGGGTGTACAGGAGAGAGATATACCGGCTGCTTGAGTAAATCTCAGGTGGAGATGAGAGGGTGTACAGGAGAGAGATATACCGGCTGCTTGAGTGAATCTCAATTGCAGATGAGAGGGTGTACAGGAGAGAGATATGCTGGCTGGTCGATTGAATCTCAGGTGGAGATGAGAGGGCGTACAGGACAGAGATATACCGTCTGCTTGAGTGAATCTCAGGTGGAGATGAGAGGGCCTACAGGAGAGAGATATACCGGCTGGTCGAGTGAATCTCAGGTGGAGATCAGAGGGCGTACAGGAGAGAAATATATCGGCTGGTCGAGTGAATTTCAGGTGGAGATGAGAGGGCGTACAGGCGAAAGATATACCGGCTGGTCAAGTGAATCTCAGGTTGGAGATGAGAGGGTGTACATGAGAGAGATATACCGGCTGGTTGTCAGAATCTCAGCTGGAGATGAGAGGGTGTACAGGAGAGAGATATACCGGCTGGTTGTCAGAAACTCAGTTGGAGATGAGAGGGTGTACAGGAGAGAGATGTACCGGCTGGTTGAGTGAATCTCAGGTGGAGATGAGAGGGTGTACACGAGACAGATATACAGGCTGCTTGAGCGAATCTCAGGTGGAGATGAGAGGGCGCACAGGAGAGAGATATACCGGCTGGTCGAGTGAATCTCAGGAGGAGATGAGAGGGCGTACAGGAGAGAGATATACCGGCTGGTCGAGTGAATCTCAGGTGGATATGACAGGGCGTACAGGAGAGAGATATACCGGCTGGTCGAGTGAATCTCAGGTGGAGATGAGAGGGCGTATAGGAGAGAGATATACCGGCTGTTTGAGTGGTACTCAGGTGGAGATGAGAGGGCGTACGGGAGAGAGATATACCGGCTGGTCGAGTGAATCTCAGGAGGAGATGAGAGGGCATACAGGAGAGACATATACCGTCTGGTCGAGTGAATCTCAGGTGGAGATGAGAGGGAGTACAGGAGAGATATATACCGGCTGCTTGAGTGAATCTCAGGTGGAGATGAGAGGGTGTACAGCAGAGAGATATACCAGCTGGTTTTCAGAATCTCAGGTGGAGATGAGAGGGTGTACAGGATATACCAGCTGCTTGAGTGACTCTCAGGTGGAGATGACAGGTCGTACAGGAGAGATATATATCGGCTGCTTGAGTGAATCTCACGTGGAGATGAGAGGGTGTACAGGAGAGAGAAATACCGGCTGCTTGAGTGGTTCACAGGTGCAGATGAGAGGGTGTACAGGAGAGAGATATACCTGCTGCTGAGTGAAACTCAGGTGGAGATGAGAGTCTGTACAGGAGAGAGATATACCGGCTGGTTGTCAGAATCACAGGTTGAGATGACAGGGTGTACAGCAGACAGATATAGTGGCTGGTTGAGTGAATCTCAGGTGGAGATGAGAGGGTGTACAGGAGGGAGATATTCCGGCTGGTTGTCAGAATCTCAGGTGGAGATGAGAGGATGTACAGGAGAGAGATATACCGGCTGCTTCAGTGAATCTCAGGTGGAGATGAGAGGGCGTGCAGGAGAGAGATATACCGGCTGCTCGAGTGAATCTGAGGTGGAGATGAGACGGCGTACAGGAGAGAGATATACCGGCTGGTCGAGTGAATCTCAGGTGGAGATCAGAGGGCGTACAGGAGAGAAATATATCGGCTGGGCGAGTGAATCTCAGGTGGAGATGAGAGGGCGTACAGGCGAGAGATATACCGGCTGGTCGAGTGAATCTCAGGTTGGAGATGAGAGGGTGTACATGAGAGAGATATACCGGCTGGTTGTCAGAATCTCAGGTGGAGATGACAGGATGTACAGCAGACAGATATAGTGGCTGTTTGAGTGAATCTGAGATGGAGATGAGCGGGTGTACAGGAGAGAGATATACGGGCTGGTTGTCAGAATCTCAGGTGGAGATGAGAGGGTGTACAGGAGAGAGATGTACCGGCTGGTTGAGTGAATCTCAGGTGGAGATGAGAGGGTGTACAGGAGAGAGATATACCGGCTGCTTGAGTGAATCTCAGGTGGAGATGAGAGGGTGTACAGGAGAGAGATATACAGACTGCTTGAGAGAATCTCAGGTGGAGATGAGAGGGCGCACAGGAGAAAGATATACCGGCTGGTCGAGTGAATCTCAGGAGGAGATGGGAGGGCGTACAGGAGAGAGATATACTGGCTGGTCGAGTGAATCTCAGGTGGAGATGAGAGGGTGTACAGGAGAGAGATATACCGGCTGCTTGAGTGAATCTCAGGTGGAGATGAGAGGGTGTACAGGAGAGAGATATACCGGCTGCTTGAGTGAATCTCAGGTGGAGATGAGAGGGTGTACAGGAGAGAGATATACCGGCTGGTCGAGTGAATCTCAGGTGGAGATTAGAGGGCGTACAGGAGAGAGATATACCGGCTGGTTGAGTGAAACTCAGATGGAGATGAGAGGGCGTATAGGCGATAGGTATACCGGCTGGTCGAGTGAATCTCAGGTGGAGATGAGAGGGCGTACAGGAGACAGATATACCGGATTGTTGAGCGGTTCTCAGGTGGAGATGAGAGGGCGTACATGAGAGAGATATACCGGCTGGTTGAGTGAATCTCAGGTGGAGATGAGAGGCTGTACAGGATAGAGATATACCGGCTGGTTGTCAGAATCTGAGAAGGAGATGAGAGGGTGTACAGGAGAGAGATATACCGGCTGGTTGAGTCAATCTCAGGTGGAGATGAGAAGGCGTACAGGAGAGAGATATACCGGCTGGACGAATGAATCTCAGATGGAGATGAGAGGGTGTACAGGACAGAGATATACCGGCTGGTTGAGTGAATCTCAGGTGGAGATGAGAGGGTGTAGAGGAGTGAGATATACCGGCTGGACGAGTGAATCTCAGGTGGAGATGAGAGGGAGTACAGGAGAGAGATATACCGGCTGGTCGAGTGAATCTCAGGAGGAGATGAGAGGGCGTACAGGAGAGACATATACCGTCTGGTCGAGTGAATCTCAGGTGGAGATGACAGGGCGTACAGGAGAGATATATACCGGCTGCTTGAGTGAATCTCAGGTGGAGATGAGAGGGTGTACAGCAGAGAGATATACCGGCTGGTTTTCAGAATCTCAGGTGGTGATGAGAAGGTGTACAGGAGAGAGATATACCAGCTGCTTGAGTGAATCTCAGGTGGAGATGAGAGGGCGTACAAGGGAGACATATACCGTCTGGTCGAGTGAATCTCAGGTGGAGATGACAGGTCGTACAGGAGAGATATAGATCGGCTGCTTGAGTGAATCTCACGTGGAGATGAGAGGGTGTACAGGAGAGAGATATACCGGCTGCTTGAGTGGTTCTCAGGTGGAGATGAGAGGGCGTACAGGAGAGAGATATACCATCTGGTTGATTGAATCTCAGGTGGGGATGAGAGACTGTACAGGAGGGAGATATACCGGCTTGTTGTCAGAATCTCAGGTGGAGATGAGAGTGTGTACAGGAGAGAGATATACCGGCTGCTTGAGTGAATCTCAGGTGGAGATGAGAGCGTGTACAGGAGGGAGATATACCGGCTGCTGGAGTGAATCTGAGCTGGAGATGAGTGGGTGTACAGGAGAGATATATATCGGCTGCTTGAGTGAATCTCAGGTGGAGAAGAGAGGGTGTACAGGAGGGAGATATACCGGCTGCTTGAGAGAATCTCAGGTGGAGATGACAGGTCGTACAGGAGGGAGATATATCGGCTAGTCGAGTGGATCTCAGGTGGCGATGACAGGGCGCACAGGAGAGAAATATACCGGCTGGTTGAGTGGATCTCAGGTGGAGATGACAGGGCGTACAGTAGAGAGATATACCGGATTGTTGAGCGGTTCTCAGGTGGAGATGAGAGGGCGTACAGGAGAGCGATATACCGGCTGGTTGAGTGAATCTCAGGTGGAGATGAGAGGCTGTACAGGAGAGAGATATACCGGCTGGTTGTCAGAATCTGAGAAGGAGATGAGAGGGTGTACAGGAGAGAGATATACCGGCTGCTTGAGTGAATCTCAGGTGGAGATGAGAGGGTGTACAGGAGAGAGATATACCGGCTGCTTGAGTGAATCTCAAGTGCAGATTAGAGGGTGTACAGGAGAGAGATATACTGGCTGGTCGATTGAATCTCAGGTGGAGATGAGAGGGCGTACAGGAGAGAGATATACCAGCTGCTTGAGTGAATCTCAGGTGGAGATGAGAGGGCGTACAGGAGAGAGATATACCGGCTGGTCGAGTGAATCTCAGGTGGAGATCAGAGGGCGTACAGGAGAGAAATATATCGGCTGGTCGAGTGAATCTCAGGTGGAGATGAGAGGGCGTACAGGCGAGAGATATACCGGCTGGTCAAGTGAATCTCAGGTTGGAGATGAGAGGGTGTACATGAGAGAGATATACCGGCTGGTTGTCAGAATCTCAGCTGGAGATGAGAGGGTGTACAGGAGAGAGATATACCGGCTGGTTGTCAGAAACTCAGTTGGAGATGAGAGGGTGTACAGGAGAGAGATGTACAGGATGGTTCAGTGAACTCAGGTGGAGATGAGAGGGTGTACACGAGAGAGATATACAGGCTGCTTGAGCGAATCTCAGGTGGAGATGAGAGGGCGCACAGGAGAGAGATATACCGGCTGGTCGAGTGAATCTCAGGAGGAGATGAGAGGGCGTACAGGAGAGAGATATACCGGCTGGTCGAGTGAATCTCAGGTGGATATGACAGGGCGTACAGGAGAGAGATATACCGGCTGGTCGAGTGAATCTCAGGTGGAGATGAGAGGGCGTATAGGAGAGAGATATACCGGCTGTTTCAGTGGTACTCAGGAGGAGATGAGAGGGCGTACAGGAGAGAGATATACCGTCTGGTTGAGTGAATCTCAGATGGGGATGAGAGGGTGTACAGGAGAGAGATATACCGGCTGGTTGTCAGAATCTCAGGTGGAAATGAGAGGGTGTACAGGAGAGAGATATACCGGCTGCTTGAGTGAATCTCAGGTGGAGATGAGAGCGTGTACAGGAGAGATATATACCGGCTGCTGGAGTGAATCTGAGGTGGAGATGAGAGGGTGTACAGGAGTGATATATATCGGCTGCTTGAGTGAATATCAGGTGGAGTTGAGAGGGTGTACAGGAGAGACATATACCGGCTGCTTGAGTGAATCTCAGGTGGAGATGACAGGTCGTACAGGAGGGAGAAATATCGGCTGGTCGAGTGGATCTCAGGTGTCGATGACAGGGCGCACAGGAGAGAGATATACCGGATTGTTGAGTGGTTCTCAGGTGGAGATTAGAGGGCGTACAGGAGAGATATATACCGGCTGGTTGAGTGGATCTCAGGTGGAGATGACAGGGCGTACAGGAGAGAGATATACCGGATTGTTGAGTGGTTCTCAGGTGGAGATGAGAGGGCGTACAGGAGAGAGATATACCGGCTGGTTGAGTGAATCTCAGGTGGAGATGAGAGGGTGTACAGGAGACAGATATACCGGCTGGTTTAGTGAATCTCAGGTGGAGATGAGAGAGCGTACAGGAGAGCGATATACCGGCTGGTCGAGTGAATCTCAGGTGGAGATGAGAGGGCGTACAGGAGAGAGATATACTGCCTGGTTGAGTGAATCTCAGGTGGAGATGAGAGGGCGTACAGGAGAGAGATATACAGGCTGCTTGAGTGAATCTCAGGTGGAGATGAGAGGGCGCACAGGAGAGAGATATACCGGCTGGTCGAGTGAATCTCAGGTGGAGATCAGAGGGCGTACAGGAGAGAAATATACCGGCTGGTCGAGTGAATCTCAGGTGGAGATAAGAGGCTGTACCGGAGAGAGATATACCGGCTGCTTGAGTGAATCTCAGGTGGAGATGAGAGGGCGTACAGGAGGGAGATATATCGGCTCTTCGAGTGAATCTCAGGTGGAGATGAGAGGGTGTACAGGAGAGAGATATACCGGCTGCTTGAGTGAATCTCAGGTGGAGATGAGAGGGTGTACAGGAGAGAGATATACCGGCTGCTTGAGTGAATCTCAAGTGCAGATTAGAGGGTGTACAGGAGAGAGATATACTGGCTGGTCGATTGAATCTCAGGTGGAGATGAGAGGGCGTACAGGAGAGAGATATATCAGCTGCTTGAGTGAATCTCAGGTGGAGATGAGAGGGCGTACAGGAGAGAGATATACCGGCTGGTCGAGTGAATCAAAGGTGGAGATCAGAGGGCGTACAGGAGAGAAATATATCGGCTGGTCGAGTGAATCTCAGGTGGAGATGAGAGGGCGTACAGGCGAGAGATATACCGGCTGGTCAAGTGAATCTCAGGTTATAGAGATGAGAGGGTGTACATGAGAGAGATATACCGGCTGGTTGTCAGAATCTCAGCTGGAGATGAGAGGGTGTACAGGAGAGAGATTTACCGGCTGGTTGTCAGAAACTCAGTTGGAGATGAGAGGGTGTACAGGAGAGAGATGTACTGGCTGGTTCAGTGAACTCAGGTGGAGATGAGAGGGTGTACACGAGAGAGATATACAGGCTGCTTGAGCGAATCTCAGGTGGAGATGAGAGGGCGCACAGGAGAGAGATATACCGGCTGGTCGAGTGAATCTCAGGAGGAGATGAGAGGGCGTACAGGAGAGAGATATACCGGCTGGTCGAGTGAATCTCAGGTGGATATGACAGGGCGTACAGGAGAGAGATATACCGGCTGGTCGAGTGAATCTCAGGTGGAGATGAGAGGGCGTATAGGAGAGAGATATACCGGCTGTTTGAGTGGTACTCAGGAGGAGATGAGAGGGCGTACAGGAGAGAGATATACCGGCTGGTTGAGTGAATCTCAGGTGGGGATGAGAGGGTGTACAGGAGAGAGATATACCGGCTGGTTGTCAGAATCTCAGGTGGAAATGAGAGGGTATACAGGAGAGAGATATACCGGCTGCTTGAGTGAATCTCAGGTGGAGATGAGAGCGTGTACAGGAGAGATATATACCGGCTGCTGGAGTGAATCTGAGGTGGAGATGAGAGGGTGTACAGGAGTGATATATATCGGCTGCTTGAGTGAATATCAGGTGGAGTTGAGAGGGTGTACAGGAGAGACATATACCGGCTGCTTGAGTGAATCTCAGCTGGAGATGACAGGTCGTACAGGAGGGAGAAATATCGGCTGGTCGAGTGGATCTCAGGTGTCGATGACAGGGCGCACAGGAGAGAGATATACCGGATTGTTGAGTGGTTCTCAGGTGGAGATTAGAGGGCGTACAGGAGAGATATATACCGGCTGGTTGAGTGGATCTCAGGTGGAGATGACAGGGCGTACAGGAGAGAGATATACCGGAATGTTGAGTGGTTCTCAGGTGGAGATGAGAGGGCGTACAGGAGAGAGATATACCGGCTGGTTGAGTGAATCTCAGGTGGAGATGAGAGGGTGTACAGGAGACAGATATACCGGCTGGTTGAGTGAATCTCAGGTGGAGATGAGAGAGCGTACAGGAGAGCGATATACCGGCTGGTCGAGTGAATCTCAGGTGGAGATGAGAGGGTGTACAGGAGAGAGATATACTGTCTGGTCGAGTGAATCTCAGGTGGAGATGAGAGGGCGTACAGGAGAGAGATATACAGGCTGCTTGAGTGAATCTCAGGTGGAGATGAGAGGGCGCACAGGAGAGAGATATACCGGCTGGTCGAGTGAATCTCAGGTGGAGATCAGAGGGCGTACAGGAGAGAAATATACCGGCTGGTCGAGTGAATCTCAGGTGGAGATAAGAGGCTGTACCGGAGAGAGATATACCGGCTGCTTGAGTGAATCTCAGGTGGAGATGAGAGGGCGTACAGGAGGGAGATATATCGGCTCTTCGAGTGAATCTCAGGTGGAGATGAGAGGGCGTACAGGAGGGAGATATACCGGCAGGATGAGTGAATCTCAGGTAGAGATGAGAGTGCGTACAGGAGAGAGATATACCGGCTGCTTGAGTGAATCTCAGGTGGAGATGAGAGGGCGTACAGGAGATAGATATACCTGCTGGTTGAGTGAAACTCAGGTGGAGATCAGAGGGCGTACAGGCGAGAGATATACCGTCTGGTCGAGTGAATCTCAGGTGGAGATGAGAGGGCGTACAGGAGAGAGATATACCGGCTGGTTGAGTGAATCTCAGGTGGAGATGAGAGGCTGTACAGGAGAGAGATATACCGGCTGGTTCTCAGAATCTGAGAAGGAGATGAGAGGGTGTACAGGAGAGAGATATACCGGCTGCTTCAGTGAATCTCAGGTGGAGATGAGAGGGTGTACAGGAGAGAGATATACCGGCTGGTCGAGTGAATCTCAGATGGAGATGAGAGGGTGTACAGGACAGAGATATACCGGCTGGTCGAGTGACACTCAGGTGGAGATGAGAGGGTGTACAGGAGACAAATGTACCGGCTGGTCGAGTGAATCTCAGGTGGAGATGAGAGGGTGTACTGGAGAGAGATATACCGGCTGCTTGAGTGAATCTCAGGTGGAGATGAGAGAGCGTACAGGAGAGAGATATACCGGCTGGTCGAGTGAATCTCAGGTGGAGATGAGAGAGCGTACAGGAGAGCGATATACCGGCTGGTCGAGTGAATCTCAGGTGGAGATGAGAGGGTGTACAGGAGAGAGATATACTGTCTGGTCGAGTGAATCTCAGGTGGAGATGAGAGGGCGTACAGGAGAGAGATATACAGGCTGCTTGAGTGAATCTCAGGTGGAGATGAGAGGGCGCACAGGAGAGAGATATACCGGCTGGTCGAGTGAATCTCAGGTGGAGATCAGAGGGCGTACAGGAGAGAAATATACCGGCTGGTCGAGTGAATCTCAGGTGGAGATAAGAGGCTGTACCGGAGAGAGATATACCGGCTGCTTGAGTGAATCTCAGGTGGAGATGAGAGGGCGTACAGGAGGGAGATATATCGGCTCTTCGAGTGAATCTCAGGTGGAGATGAGAGGGTGTCCAGGAGAGAGATATACAGGCTGCCTGAGAGAATCTCAGGTGGAGATCAGAGGGCGCACAGGAGAGAGATATACCGGCTGGTCGAGGGAATCTCAGGTGAATATGACAGTGCGTACAGGAGAGAGATATACCGGCTGGTCGAGTTAATCTCAGGTGGAGATGAGGGGGCGTATAGGAGTCAGATATACCGGCTGCTTGAGTGAATTTCAGGTGGAGATGCGAGGGTGTACAGGAGGGAGATATAGCGGCTGCTTGAGTGAATCACAGGTGGAGATGAGAGGGCGTACAGGAGGGAGATATACCGGCAGGATGAGTGAATCTCAGGTAGAGATGAGAGTGCGTACAGGAGAGAGATATACCGGCTGCTTGAGTGAATCTCAGGTGGAGATGAGAGGGCGTACAGGAGATAGATATACCTGCTGGTTGAGTGAAACTCAGGTGGAGATGAGAGGGCGTACAGGCGAGAGATATACCGTCTGGTCGAGTGAACCTCAGGTGGAGATGAGAGGGCGTACAGGAGAGAGATATACCGGCTGGTTGAGTGAATCTCAGGTGGAGATGAGAGGCTGTACAGGAGAGAGATATACCGGCTGGTTGTCAGAATCTGAGAAGGAGATGAGAGGGTGTACAGGAGAGAGATATACCGGCTGCTTCAATGAATCTCAGGTGGAGATGAGAGGGTGTACAGGAGAGAGATATACCGGCTGGTCGAGTGAATCTCAGATGGAGATGAGAGGGTGTACAGGACAGAGATATACCGGCTGGTCGAGTGACACTCAGGTGGAGATGAGAGGGTGTACAGGAGACAAATGTACCGGCTGGTCGAGTGAATCTCAGGTGGAGATGAGAGGGTGTACTGGAGAGAGATATACCGGCTGCTTGAGTGAATCTCAGGTGGAGATGAGAGAGCGTACAGGAGAGAGATATAACGGCTGGTCGAGTGAATCTCAGGTGGAGATGAGAGGGTGTACAGGAGAGAGATATACTGTCTGGTCGATTGAATCTCAGGCGGAGATGAGAGGGCATACAGGAGAGAGATATACCGGCTGCTTGAGTGAATCTCAGGTGGAGATGAGAGGGCGTACAGGAGAGAGATATACCGGCTGGTCGAGTGAATCTCAGGTGGAGATCAGAGGGCGTACAGGAGAGAAATATACCGGCTGGTCGAGTGAATGTCAGGTGGAGATGAGAGGCTGTACCGGAGAGAGATATACCGGCTGCTTGTCAAAAAACTCAGTTGGAGATGAGAGGGCGTACAGGAGGGAGATAGACCGGCTGGTCGAGTGAATCTCAGGTGGAGATGAGAGAGCGTACAGGAGAGAGATATACCGTCTGGTCGAGTGAATCTAAAGTGGAGATGAGAGGGTGTACAGTAGAGAGATATACTGGCTGGTCGAGTGAATCTCAGGTGGAGATGAGAGGGCGTACAGGCGAGAGATATACCGGCTGGTCGAGTGACTCTCAGGTTGGAGATGAGAGGGCGTACATGAGAGAGATATACCGGCAGGTTGTCAGAAACTCAGGTGGAGATGAGAGTGTGTACAGGAGAGAGATATACAGGCTGCTTGAGAGAATCTCAGGTGGAGATGAGAGGGCGCACAGGAGAGAGATATACCAGCTGGTCGAGTGAATCTCAGGAGGAGATGAGAGGGCGTACAGGAGCGAGAAATACCGGCTGGTCGAGTGAAACTCAGGTGGATATCACAGTGCGTACAGGAGAGAGATATACCGGCTGGTCGAGTGAATCTCAGGTGGAGATGAGAGGGCGTATAGGACTGAGATATACCGGCTGCTTGAGTGAATTTCAGGTGGAGATGAGAGGGTGTACAGGAGAGAGATATACAGGCTGCTTGAGTGAATCTCAGGTGGAGATGAGAGGGCGTACAGGAGAGAGATATACCGGCTGGTGAGTGAAACTCAGGTGGAGATGAGAGGGCGTACAGGCGAGAGATATACCGGCTGGTCGAGTGAATCTCAGGTGGAGATGAGAGGGCGTACAGGAGAGAGATATACCAGCTGGTTGAGTGAATCTCAGGTGGAGATGAGAGGCTGTACAGGAGAGAGATATCCCGGCTGGTTGTCAGAATCTGAGAAGGAGATGAGAGGGTGTACAGGAGAGAGATATACCGGCTGCTTGAGTGAATCTCAGGTGGAGATGAGAGGGTGTACAGGAGGGAGATAGACCGGCTGGTTGAGTGAATCTCAGGTGGAGATGAGAGGACGTACAGGAGAGAGATATACCGGCTGGTCGAGTGAATCTCAGGTGGAGATGAGAATGCTTAAAGGAGAGAGATATACCGGCTGCTTGAGTGAATGTCAGGGGGAGATGAGAGGGCGTACAGGAGGGAGATATATGGGCTGGTCGAGTGAATCTCAGGTGGAGATGAGAGGGTGTAGAGGAGAGAGATATACCGGCTTGTCGAGTGAATCTCAGGTGGAGAGGAGAGGGTGTACAGGAGAGAGATATACCGGCTGCTTGAGTGAATCTCAGGTGGAGATGAGAGGGCGTACAGGAGAGAGATATACCGTCTGGTTGAGTGAAACTCAGGTGGAGATGAGAGTGCGTACAGGCGAGAGATATACCGGCTGGTCGAGTGAATCTCAGGTGGAGATGAGAGGGTGTACAGGAGAGCGATATACCGGCTGGTTGAGTGAATCTCAGGTGGAGATGAGAGGCTGTACAGGAGAGAGATATACCGGCTGGTTGTCAGAATCTGAGAAGGAGATGAGAGGGTGTACAGGAGAGAGATATACCGGCTGCTTGAGTGAATCTCAGGTGGAGATGAGAGGGTGTACAGGAGAGAGATATACCGGCTGCTTGAGTGAATCTCAAGTGCAGATTAGAGGGTGTACAGGAGAGAGATATACTGGCTGGTCGATTGAATCTCAGGTGGAGATGAGAGGGCGTACAGGAGAGAGATATACCAGCTGCTTGAGTGAATCTCAGGTGGAGATGAGAGGGCGTACAGGAGAGAGATATACCGGCTGGTCGAGTGAATCTCAGGTGGAGATCAGAGGGCGTACAGGAGAGAAATATATCGGCTGGTCGAGTGAATCTCAGGTGGAGATGAGAGGGCGTACAGGCGAGAGATATACCGGCTGGTCAAGTGAATCTCAGGTTGGAGATGAGAGGGTGTACATGAGAGAGATATACCGGCTGGTTGTCAGAATCTCAGCTGGAGATGAGAGGGTGTACAGGAGAGAGATATACCGGCTGGTTGTCAGAAACTCAGTTGGAGATGAGAGGGTGTACAGGAGAGAGATGTACAGGATGGTTCAGTGAACTCAGGTGGAGATGAGAGGGTGTACACGAGAGAGATATACAGGCTGCTTGAGCGAATCTCAGGTGGAGATGAGAGGGCGCACAGGAGAGAGATATACCGGCTGGTCGAGTGAATCTCAGGAGGAGATGAGAGGGCGTACAGGAGAGAGATATACCGGCTGGTCGAGTGAATCTCAGGTGGATATGACAGGGCGTACAGGAGAGAGATATACCGGCTGGTCGAGTGAATCTCAGGTGGAGATGAGAGGGCGTATAGGAGAGAGATATACCGGCTGTTTCAGTGGTACTCAGGAGGAGATGAGAGGGCGTACAGGAGAGAGATATACCGTCTGGTTGAGTGAATCTCAGATGGGGATGAGAGGGTGTACAGGAGAGAGATATACCGGCTGGTTGTCAGAATCTCAGGTGGAAATGAGAGGGTGTACAGGAGAGAGATATACCGGCTGCTTGAGTGAATCTCAGGTGGAGATGAGAGCGTGTACAGGAGAGATATATACCGGCTGCTGGAGTGAATCTGAGGTGGAGATGAGAGGGTGTACAGGAGTGATATATATCGGCTGCTTGAGTGAATATCAGGTGGAGTTGAGAGGGTGTACAGGAGAGACATATACCGGCTGCTTGAGTGGATCTCAGGTGTCGATGACAGGGTGCACAGGAGAGAGATATACCGGATTGTTGAGTGGTTCTCAGGTGGAGATTAGAGGGCGTACAGGAGAGATATATACCGGCTGGTTGAGTGGATCTCAGGTGGAGATGACAGGGCGTACAGGAGAGAGATATACCGGATTGTTGAGTGGTTCTCAGGTGGAGATGAGAGGGCGTACAGGAGAGAGATATACCGGCTGGTTGAGTGAATCTCAGGTGGAGATGAGAGGGTGTACAGGAGACAGATATACCGGCTGGTTTAGTGAATCTCAGGTGGAGATGAGAGAGCGTACAGGAGAGCGATATACCGGCTGGTCGAGTGAATCTCAGGTGGAGATGAGAGGGCGTACAGGAGAGAGATATACTGCCTGGTTGAGTGAATCTCAGGTGGAGATGAGAGGGCGTACAGGAGAGAGATATACAGGCTGCTTGAGTGAATCTCAGGTGGAGATGAGAGGGCGCACAGGAGAGAGATATACCGGCTGGTCGAGTGAATCTCAGGTGGAGATCAGAGGGCGTACAGGAGAGAAATATACCGGCTGGTCGAGTGAATCTCAGGTGGAGATAAGAGGCTGTACCGGAGAGAGATATACCGGCTGCTTGAGTGAATCTCAGGTGGAGATGAGAGGGCGTACAGGAGGGAGATATATCGGCTCTTCGAGTGAATCTCAGGTGGAGATGAGAGGGTGTACAGGAGAGAGATATACCGGCTGCTTGAGTGAATCTCAGGTGGAGATGAGAGGGTGTACAGGAGAGAGATATACCGGCTGCTTGAGTGAATCTCAAGTGCAGATTAGAGGGTGTACAGGAGAGAGATATACTGGCTGGTCGATTGAATCTCAGGTGGAGATGAGAGGGCGTACAGGAGAGAGATATATCAGCTGCTTGAGTGAATCTCAGGTGGAGATGAGAGGGCGTACAGGAGAGAGATATACCGGCTGGTCGAGTGAATCAAAGGTGGAGATCAGAGGGCGTACAGGAGAGAAATATATCGGCTGGTCGAGTGAATCTCAGGTGGAGATGAGAGGGCGTACAGGCGAGAGATATACCGGCTGGTCAAGTGAATCTCAGGTTATAGAGATGAGAGGGTGTACATGAGAGAGATATACCGGCTGGTTGTCAGAATCTCAGCTGGAGATGAGAGGGTGTACAGGAGAGAGATTTACCGGCTGGTTGTCAGAAACTCAGTTGGAGATGAGAGGGTGTACAGGAGAGAGATGTACTGGCTGGTTCAGTGAACTCAGGTGGAGATGAGAGGGTGTACACGAGAGAGATATACAGGCTGCTTGAGCGAATCTCAGGTGGAGATGAGAGGGCGCACAGGAGAGAGATATACCGGCTGGTCGAGTGAATCTCAGGAGGAGATGAGAGGGCGTACAGGAGAGAGATATACCGGCTGGTCGAGTGAATCTCAGGTGGATATGACAGGGCGTACAGGAGAGAGATATACCGGCTGGTCGAGTGAATCTCAGGTGGAGATGAGAGGGCGTATAGGAGAGAGATATACCGGCTGTTTGAGTGGTACTCAGGAGGAGATGAGAGGGCGTACAGGAGAGAGATATACCGGCTGGTTGAGTGAATCTCAGGTGGGGATGAGAGGGTGTACAGGAGAGAGATATACCGGCTGGTTGTCAGAATCTCAGGTGGAAATGAGAGGGTATACAGGAGAGAGATATACCGGCTGCTTGAGTGAATCTCAGGTGGAGATGAGAGCGTGTACAGGAGAGATATATACCGGCTGCTGGAGTGAATCTGAGGTGGAGATGAGAGGGTGTACAGGAGTGATATATATCGGCTGCTTGAGTGAATATCAGGTGGAGTTGAGAGGGTGTACAGGAGAGACATATACCGGCTGCTTGAGTGAATCTCAGCTGGAGATGACAGGTCGTACAGGAGGGAGAAATATCGGCTGGTCGAGTGGATCTCAGGTGTCGATGACAGGGCGCACAGGAGAGAGATATACCGGATTGTTGAGTGGTTCTCAGGTGGAGATTAGAGGGCGTACAGGAGAGATATATACCGGCTGGTTGAGTGGATCTCAGGTGGAGATGACAGGGCGTACAGGAGAGAGATATACTGGAATGTTGAGTGGTTCTCAGGTGGAGATGAGAGGGCGTACAGGAGAGAGATATACCGGCTGGTTGAGTGAATCTCAGGTGGAGATGAGAGGGTGTACAGGAGACAGATATACCGGCTGGTTGAGTGAATCTCAGGTGGAGATGAGAGAGCGTACAGGAGAGCGATATACCGGCTGGTCGAGTGAATCTCAGGTGGAGATGAGAGGGTGTACAGGAGAGAGATATACTGTCTGGTCGAGTGAATCTCAGGTGGAGATGAGAGGGCGTACAGGAGAGAGATATACAGGCTGCTTGAGTGAATCTCAGGTGGAGATGAGAGGGCGCACAGGAGAGAGATATACCGGCTGGTCGAGTGAATCTCAGGTGGAGATCAGAGGGCGTACAGGAGAGAAATATACCGGCTGGTCGAGTGAAACTCAGGTGGAGATAAGAGGCTGTACCGGAGAGAGATATACCGGCTGCTTGAGTGAATCTCAGGTGGAGATGAGAGGGCGTACAGGAGGGAGATATATCGGCTCTTCGAGTGAATCTCAGGTGGAGATGAGAGGGCGTACAGGAGGGAGATATACCGGCAGGATGAGTGAATCTCAGGTAGAGATGAGAGTGCGTACAGGAGAGAGATATACCGGCTGCTTGAGTGAATCTCAGGTGGAGATGAGAGGGCGTACAGGAGATAGATATACCTGCTGGTTGAGTGAAACTCAGGTGGAGATCAGAGGGCGTACAGGCGAGAGATATACCGTCTGGTCGAGTGAATCTCAGGTGGAGATGAGAGGGCGTACAGGAGAGAGATATACCGGCTGGTTGAGTGAATCTCAGGTGGAGATGAGAGGCTGTACAGGAGAGAGATATACCGGCTGGTTCTCAGAATCTGAGAAGGAGATGAGAGGGTGTACAGGAGAGAGATATACCGGCTGCTTCAGTGAATCTCAGGTGGAGATGAGAGGGTGTACAGGAGAGAGATATACCGGCTGGTCGAGTGAATCTCAGATGGAGATGAGAGGGTGTACAGGACAGAGATATACCGGCTGGTCGAGTGACACTCAGGTGGAGATGAGAGGGTGTACAGGAGACAAATGTACCGGCTGGTCGAGTGAATCTCAGGTGGAGATGAGAGGGTGTACTGGAGAGAGATATACCGGCTGCTTGAGTGAATCTCAGGTGGAGATGAGAGAGCGTACAGGAGAGAGATATACCGGCTGGTCGAGTGAATCTCAGGTGGAGATGAGAGAGCGTACAGGAGAGCGATATACCGGCTGGTCGAGTGAATCTCAGGTGGAGATGAGAGGGTGTACAGGAGAGAGATATACTGTCTGGTCGAGTGAATCTCAGGTGGAGATGAGAGGGCGTACAGGAGAGAGATATACAGGCTGCTTGAGTGAATCTCAGGTGGAGATGAGAGGGCGCACAGGAGAGAGATATACCGGCTGGTCGAGTGAATCTCAGGTGGAGATCAGAGGGCGTACAGGAGAGAAATATACCGGCTGGTCGAGTGAATCTCAGGTGGAGATAAGAGGCTGTACCGGAGAGAGATATACCGGCTGCTTGAGTGAATCTCAGGTGGAGATGAGAGGGCGTACAGGAGGGAGATATATCGGCTCTTCGAGTGAATCTCAGGTGGAGATGAGAGGGTGTCCAGGAGAGAGATATACAGGCTGCCTGAGAGAATCTCAGGTGGAGATCAGAGGGCGCACAGGAGAGAGATATACCGGCTGGTCGAGGGAATCTCAGGTGAATATGACAGTGCGTACAGGAGAGAGATATACCGGCTGGTCGAGTTAATCTCAGGTGGAGATGAGGGGGCGTATAGGAGTCAGATATACCGGCTGCTTGAGTGAATTTCAGGTGGAGATGCGAGGGTGTACAGGAGGGAGATATAGCGGCTGCTTGAGTGAATCACAGGTGGAGATGAGAGGGCGTACAGGAGGGAGATATACCGGCAGGATGAGTGAATCTCAGGTAGAGATGAGAGTGCGTACAGGAGAGAGATATACCGGCTGCTTGAGTGAATCTCAGGTGGAGATGAGAGGGCGTACAGGAGATAGATATACCTGCTGGTTGAGTGAAACTCAGGTGGAGATGAGAGGGCGTACAGGCGAGAGATATACCGTCTGGTCGAGTGAACCTCAGGTGGAGATGAGAGGGCGTACAGGAGAGAGATATACCGGCTGGTTGAGTGAATCTCAGGTGGAGATGAGAGGCTGTACAGGAGAGAGATATACCGGCTGGTTGTCAGAATCTGAGAAGGAGATGAGAGGGTGTACAGGAGAGAGATATACCGGCTGCTTCAGTGAATCTCAGGTGGAGATGAGAGGGTGTACAGGAGAGAGATATACCGGCTGGTCGAGTGAATCTCAGATGGAGATGAGAGGGTGTACAGGACAGAGATATACCGGCTGGTCGAGTGACACTCAGGTGGAGATGAGAGGGTGTACAGGAGACAAATGTACCGGCTGGTCGAGTGAATCTCAGGTGGAGATGAGAGGGTGTACTGGAGAGAGATATACCGGCTGCTTGAGTGAATCTCAGGTGGAGATGAGAGAGCGTACAGGAGAGAGATATAACGGCTGGTCGAGTGAATCTCAGGTGGAGATGAGAGGGTGTACAGGAGAGAGATATACTGTCTGGTCGATTGAATCTCAGGCGGAGATGAGAGGGCATACAGGAGAGAGATATACCGGCTGCTTGAGTGAATCTCAGGTGGAGATGAGAGGGCGTACAGGAGAGAGATATACCGGCTGGTCGAGTGAATCTCAGGTGGAGATCAGAGGGCGTACAGGAGAGAAATATACCGGCTGGTCGAGTGAATGTCAGGTGGAGATGAGAGGCTGTACCGGAGAGAGATATACCGGCTGCTTGTCAAAAAACTCAGTTGGAGATGAGAGGGCGTACAGGAGGGAGATAGACCGGCTGGTCGAGTGAATCTCAGGTGGAGATGAGAGAGCGTACAGGAGAGAGATATACCGTCTGGTCGAGTGAATCTAAAGTGGAGATGAGAGGGTGTACAGTAGAGAGATATACTGGCTGGTCGAGTGAATCTCAGGTGGAGATGAGAGGGCGTACAGGCGAGAGATATACCGGCTGGTCGAGTGACTCTCAGGTTGGAGATGAGAGGGCGTACATGAGAGAGATATACCGGCAGGTTGTCAGAAACTCAGGTGGAGATGAGAGTGTGTACAGGAGAGAGATATACAGGCTGCTTGAGAGAATCTCAGGTGGAGATGAGAGGGCGCACAGGAGAGAGATATACCAGCTGGTCGAGTGAATCTCAGGAGGAGATGAGAGGGCGTACAGGAGCGAGAAATACCGGCTGGTCGAGTGAAACTCAGGTGGATATCACAGTGCGTACAGGAGAGAGATATACCGGCTGGTCGAGTGAATCTCAGGTGGAGATGAGAGGGCGTATAGGACTGAGATATACCGGCTGCTTGAGTGAATTTCAGGTGGAGATGAGAGGGTGTACAGGAGAGAGATATACAGGCTGCTTGAGTGAATCTCAGGTGGAGATGAGAGGGCGTACAGGAGAGAGATATACCGGCTGGTGAGTGAAACTCAGGTGGAGATGAGAGGGCGTACAGGCGAGAGATATACCGGCTGGTCGAGTGAATCTCAGGTGGAGATGAGAGGGCGTACAGGAGAGAGATATACCAGCTGGTTGAGTGAATCTCAGGTGGAGATGAGAGGCTGTACAGGAGAGAGATATCCCGGCTGGTTGTCAGAATCTGAGAAGGAGATGAGAGGGTGTACAGGAGAGAGATATACCGGCTGCTTGAGTGAATCTCAGGTGGAGATGAGAGGGTGTACAGGAGGGAGATAGACCGGCTGGTTGAGTGAATCTCAGGTGGAGATGAGAGGACGTACAGGAGAGAGATATACCGGCTGGTCGAGTGAATCTCAGTGGAGATGAGAATGCTTAAGGAGAGAGATATACCGGCTGCTTGAGTGAATGTCAGGGGGAGATGAGAGGGCGTACAGGAGGGAGATATATGGGCTGGTCGAGTGAATCTCAGGTGGAGATGAGAGGGTGTAGAGGAGAGAGATATACCGGCTTGTCGAGTGAATCTCAGGTGGAGAGGAGAGGGTGTACAGGAGAGAGATATACCGGCTGCTTGAGTGAATCTCAGGTGGAGATGAGAGGGCGTACAGGAGAGAGATATACCGTCTGGTTGAGTGAAACTCAGGTGGAGATGAGAGTGCGTACAGGCGAGAGATATACCGGCTGGTCGAGTGAATCTCAGGTGGAGATGAGAGGGTGTACAGGAGAGCGATATACCGGCTGGTTGAGTGAATCTCAGGTGGAGATGAGAGGCTGTACAGGAGAGAGATATACCGGCTGGTTGTCAGAATCTGAGAAGGAGATGAGAGGGTGTACAGGAGAGAGATATACCGGCTGCTTGAGTGAATCTCAGGTGGAGATGAGAGGGTGTACAGGAGAGAGATATACCGGCTGCTTGAGTGAATCTCAAGTGCAGATTAGAGGGTGTACAGGAGAGAGATATACTGGCTGGTCGATTGAATCTCAGGTGGAGATGAGAGGGCGTACAGGAGAGAGATATACCAGCTGCTTGAGTGAATCTCAGGTGGAGATGAGAGGGCGTACAGGAGAGAGATATACCGGCTGGTCGAGTGAATCTCAGGTGGAGATCAGAGGGCGTACAGGAGAGAAATATATCGGCTGGTCGAGTGAATCTCAGGTGGAGATGAGAGGGCGTACAGGCGAGAGATATACCGGCTGGTCAAGTGAATCTCAGGTTGGAGATGAGAGGGTGTACATGAGAGAGATATACCGGCTGGTTGTCAGAATCTCAGCTGGAGATGAGAGGGTGTACAGGAGAGAGATATACCGGCTGGTTGTCAGAAACTCAGTTGGAGATGAGAGGGTGTACAGGAGAGAGATGTACAGGATGGTTCAGTGAACTCAGGTGGAGATGAGAGGGTGTACACGAGAGAGATATACAGGCTGCTTGAGCGAATCTCAGGTGGAGATGAGAGGGCGCACAGGAGAGAGATATACCGGCTGGTCGAGTGAATCTCAGGAGGAGATGAGAGGGCGTACAGGAGAGAGATATACCGGCTGGTCGAGTGAATCTCAGGTGGATATGACAGGGCGTACAGGAGAGAGATATACCGGCTGGTCGAGTGAATCTCAGGTGGAGATGAGAGGGCGTATAGGAGAGAGATATACCGGCTGTTTCAGTGGTACTCAGGAGGAGATGAGAGGGCGTACAGGAGAGAGATATACCGTCTGGTTGAGTGAATCTCAGATGGGGATGAGAGGGTGTA